>NW_023270839.1:2713681-2816784 GCF_011800145.1 Mirounga leonina | reverse complement strand
GACTCTTCTCTGACCCTACCCTCAAGTACCTTACACTCTAACACTGAAGATCAATGGAAACTTGAACTCATGACTGCAGTTTTATGGGCTTCAAGGAATGTTAATCCATACACCTTCCTCAAGAAGACTCACACCAACACATCACAGTCATCACCACTTTTGGCAAATACCTGGCTGTGTTTCACAAACAAGTTGATTAGGGCACTGAATATTGTTAAACATCCCAGATATGCATGTAGCAGGTTTATTAAAGTGTTAAATCATAGTTGCTATTCCTGACATATTTCTTTTCATCCTTTACAATGAGGTGGGGGTTTTTTGCTTAGGGACTTTTGCTGAGCTGAAAGCAAAAGCTTTTTTTTGAGAATAAACACTTCTTACTGCCTTTTGTAAAAGTTTAAACTCCTTGAAGAGATTACTCCAAGTGGGTTAGATAGGGAACGGAGAAAATTGATTCCTCAGAGGGTCACAAGAGAGAAGAAAAGATGGCCCCGAAATTAGGAAATGGTAAGAAATGCATAGTCCCTTCCCCTGCAGGGAAGCCAGTGCCAGTGCTTGAGGGAGGTGACTGTTTTCAGGACATGAATGCTGTGTGGTCCACAGAACAAGCCCCCCTGCTATCGATGTGGCACCGAAAAAGGAACAGTGGGAAGTCTGAGAGGCCATAGAGGCTGCCACCACTGATGTCTCAGAAGTAATCAGTGGGGACCTACAACTAGAAGAGATTCTACCATGGTTCAGTATTTCACAGAAACCAGAGACTTTGTACAATTTTGTAAGGGAGAGGAAATCTTAATAACTGAGGTTAAATTGCTCTCGGAAAATATTTGAGTTGATTTAAAGAAAATGATATAATATAGCTCTTGCTAACCTGAGTTTGTAGGCTAAAATTTATTCTTTCTAGAATTGTAACTCATTTCTTCTGGTTCTAGTCCTTCCTTAAAAAGAATAATGTATTAACCATGTGGTGCTTATTGTTTTATTTTTTTTTTTAGTAGTCAGTGCATGCACATGGTACAAAATTAAGATTTGGTAGGAATTTAAAATAATGTTTTTCCAGAATAAACCCATAGTTAATGAAGAAGAAATTAAGTCAGAGAGAAATTAAGTCTTTCATGCCAGTTTTGGGATCACTAATTGAATACTTTAGTCACAGTCTTACCATTTATAGTGTGGGTGTATTTCTCATTATTATCTTGGTTTCTTTTTATATATATTTAAATTAGGGTACTTATTTATTCTTTTTTGTGTGATCATGGTTGGCAAGATGACTCCTGGACAGCTTTTCCTGTTGACAACATAGTTGCCAAATCTAGAAAGCTTGAAATGACCTATAAGTCTGGGTTGTAGTCAACAGAATAACATAAAAGAATTCTGTTCAAGGTATATGTTTCTATAGTTACCTATTTTAGAAAGTTCCTATAGTAAGCACATAAGCACCAAATTTGGAAATAGATCTAGACCATCAGCACACTTACTAACAGCTACAAAAAGTCAAGAAATAAGTTTACTGGAAAGGCAACAGGGACTCACTGTTTACATACAGAGAGGAGGGACCAACTAAATTCTCAACTATCCATAAGCTATACCTATTGGTTGCAATAAAACTATAAACAGAGGATTGGGAAGGAAACATCCACTTCAGGCTGTGGTTTAAAGATACTTTAACTGGGGTTGTCACAGGATTGTGGTTATATTATGAAAGTGGAGAATGGGAGGGTCCAATGTTCCCCAAAACAGTTTGAAAGGAAGAGGATGTAGAATGGTAGCCCTGAATCATGATAGCCCAAAGTCTACACATGAGGAGAAATGTTTATGGGAATCTTGTGTACAGAGTTCATATTCACAGACCATATCAGTAATTTTAATTGCTGTCCCCAAAGTAGGAAATAAAATGGAGATTAGGGAATGAATGAGTTTAATTTGCAATTTAAGGCAGTGTGGTCATCAAAAATGATTTTGAACCCTCCAACGTTGTGTTGTGAGGGAAAGGTGGTTATGTTACCATTCCTTCCATACTTCATTATCTAAGGAAAAGCAAATACAGGAACCAGGACCCTTGTCTCAGAAACAGGATTTGGAAAAGGGGGCCTGGAAAATTACTTTGGACCAAAATTATAGGTGCTTTAGTAAATGGTAACATTTGGGACATACTTAGGACACTGACTTTCTGTGCATAGGCTTCAGAAGAATGGGAGATGTTTCCATGTGTTTGTTTTCAGGCCATCAGGAGGAAGGACCCATGCACCATGAACAAACAGATTTTTATATGCATGGGTCGTAAACCTTGCATAGTAGGTGAACTGGAAAATTCTGCAAAGTTGTGAAAGTGAACATATAGAGGCAAGTTTGCATCCTCAGTGAGCATTGTTTACCTTCACCCTGGTGATTTAATAACAAGCCTAAAAAGGACTATTTGGTCATAATATCATTAATGTATAAATTACAAAAGAGCCCTTATACTTAAATGATACAGTGAAATTAGCACTTTGTAAATAGATTCTAACAAGTCTCAAGAATATTGATACAGGGTTGTAATCAGTTCAGCTTTCTGGTATTTTTCACTAAGAGAAAAATGTTTACACAGAATACCTAACTTAATATATCAGAAGTCTCATAAAATAATTAGCATCAAGCATTCCTTTAAAGGCTTTGAATCTAGATAAAATAACTGATAATAAAAGCTTTTGTTAAGCCCTTGGTACACATATAAGAAAAATATCATATTTGTAATAGAAGTTAGATAAATTATTTTAAAGAATAAGAAAGCATTTGCAGCAAAAAGTGTAGCTTCAGGAATAGAGCTAATCTTCACAAGGGGCCCTAGCTGAATTATAATCAGCTCTATTCTTTAAAATATATATATAAAGATATGTTTTTGCTATATGGCTTTTTTGTTCAAACATGGATTTTTAAAATCTACATTAGAGGAGGCACTGAGAAAAAAGTAGGATAAATTTGTAAATTGCAGAGTAGTCATGTGTATTCCTAGTCATATGTCATTTTATGTTTATATTTATAAAGTATTTAATTTAAAGAGCTAATGAAAGGAGGATTTGTAGCATTTTCCCTGATCATTACTGGCTCTAGTAATAATTTTTGACATGCAAAAGCATTGAAAATCATTACTCGAGCTGAGTAGAGAAGAAAGAGAAAGAAAAAGAAAGAAATGCATTCTAAATGTGATATTTGTGGACAATTTTGAATTTTTGTAAATAAAAGTTCTGACTGTAATCATAGTGTTCATTGATTCACAGCTCATTCTCTTTCTTACTCTGTGGCTCTCTCCCCCTTTCTCTCTCTCTCTCTCTCTCTCTCTCTCTCTCTCTCTCCACACACACACACACACACACACACACACACACACACACGGCCCAACATCTGTAGCTTGTACTTTGCTTCAGGTAGACCTATTAGTACTAAACTTCCCATTACAAAGGCAGTTGGCATTCATGGTCTGGGCATATGTCTTTCCCTAGAAACATAATTTCATCTTAATTTATATGATATATAGTTATTAAAAATAAACACCATTCAGAATGGCTGGATATACTTAAAAAGCATATTGTAATCAGAGCCAATTTTGGTTGTTTTTGTTTTGAGGACTTTCTTAAATGGAATAATTCAGACATATCCAAAAATATAAAAATTGCAGATTAAGTATCTATGAATCCAAAATACAGCTTAAGAAATGAAATATAAACACAGTTGAAATTCCTTGTGTCCCTCCTCCAAATTATAGTTCCCTCCCTTCGCCTCAAAAGTAAATATCCTTCAGGATTAAATGTTTATCATTTTCATGTATACCTATATACCTATATTGTTACTACTTACATACATTATTAAAATTAAATATTTGGGATAATACTGTGTATACTCTTTTCCAAAAAGTTTTTTTTTCACTCAGCACTGTGTTTGGAAGATTGACCCATAATGATACAAATCATTCTAGTACAGTTCATTCATTTCCATTGCTTTAACCTATTCCACCATATGACTTTTCCATAATTTACTTATTCGTGCTACTGATGATGGTAATCTACATTTTCTCAATTTTTTTTTTCAGACTCATAAATACAGAGATAAAACTGATGCTTGCCAGGGGCGAGAGAGAGGGAGGATGGCAAAATAGGTAAAGAGGATTGGGAGGTACAAATGTCTAGTTAAAAAATAAGTCATGAGAATGAAAAATACAGCATAGGAAATACTATTATATTTATTCTTATGTATTTATATTATTTATGTATTTATATTATAGTCAATTTATGTATTTATATTATTATGTATTTATGTTATAGTAATAATATTGTAATTATATGATGACAGATGGTAACTACACTTATAGTGGTAAACATTACATCATGTATATAATTCTTGAATTACTATGTTATACACCTAAAACTAATACAACACTGTATGTCAACTACACATATAATCCTATACATATATCAATAAAAAACATATTTCCTGTTTCAAACAATAAGCTATAAACATTCTTGTACGTATCTCTTTCTGAAGGTGCAATATTATCTTTAGAATAAGTATCTAGGAATTTCTGGAATAAATGTATGTGTATTACCAAGTTTATTATGTAATAACCACTTGCTCTCTCTTTAAAATGATTTTATCAATTTACAATCCCAGGAGTACTGTCTACAAGTATCATTTGCTGCATATCATTATCAACACATTACATGTTTAACTTCAGAGCAAACCATAACATGGTACCTTATTGTGGTTATAATCAGCATTTTCTTGTTTACTAATGTTTCTTTTTTTTAAGGTTTTATTTATTTATGAGAGAGAGAGAGAACCAGAGAGTGAGAGAGAACATGAGGGGGGGTGGGGCAGAGGAAGAAGCAGACTCCCCACTGAGCAGGGAGTCTGATGCCGGCTGGATCTCAGGACCCCAGGATAATGACCTGAGCTGAAAGCAGACACATAACCAACTAAGCCACCAGGCACACCTTTACTAATGTTTCATATAATTTCATGTATTTACTGACCAGTGAGATGTCATCTTGTTTCTCTCTCTCTCTTTTTGTTTTTTTATCATTTGCCATTGGAGTATTTGACTATAATACTATTGATTCATAGAAAACACTGAGGTCTTCTTGGTAGTAATCCTTGTCAGGTTTATGCATTGCAAATAACTTCATCTCATCAGTTCACTTGCCTTTTCTTTTACAAATTTTTAGAAGTGTTTAACTTTGCTGTTGTTCATCTTATCAATATGACCTGTACGTTCTAGGCTTTTGTTCCCTGTTCAAAAAATTCTTCATTACTACAAGACTTCTGAGGAAGATAGCAAAGGAGGAGGACACTAAGTCACCTCGTCCCATGGATACAACTAGGTAACACTGACATCAGTGTAAATAAACCAGAAAATGAGCCCAAGACTGGCAGAACAGACTCTCCAAAGCTAAATGTAAAGAGGCCACATTGAAGAAGATAGGGAGGGCAGAGATGCAGTCAGGAGCTAAATCGATCTGTGGGACTGTCCTCAGGAGGGAAGGACATGGTGGGCACAGAGCGGTGACAGGGACAGACCATCAAACCAAGCACCCCAGGCACAGGGAACCCACATGAAAACCAGAGGGGCATAATTTCACAAGTTCTCACAATCAGCAGAGCGTAACACCTGAAACTTTAAAAATCAGCAGGCTAGGCTCTATGAGGGCCAAGAGGGCCAAAGGAAACAGCGTTCCCACCTTAAAGAGACAGTACAGCAAACAGCCACAAAGAGATACAGCATAGAAGCAGCAGTTTGAAAAATGCCTGGAGCAGACAGGAGGGAGATATGTTTACTAATCTCAGAGCCTGTGCTAGAAGGGCAGGGATCTTTGGGAGGATTCTCCAGGAACAAAGTAACTGGTGGGTGCTATTTCCTCACTCAGCCCTCCACCTAGACATGCACGTATCTGTGGGAACCAGCACAGCACCAACACTTGCTACCAAACATGCTAACAGTGCACCCTGCCTCCATGTTCTCCCGCAGACAAACCCCCTCCAATACACCTTTGGCCAGAACCCATCCAAAGCAGTGCCACAAGCCTAGGAGGGTGCAAGCAGCCCCATCAGGGACCAGCCATCTGTAAAGTGACTCCTACCCAAGAGAGACAGGAAGATAACCACACACACCAATCCAACTGTAGCCTCAGCAGTGGGCTGGGGAAAACATCTGGTCTGGATGCAGGCCCCCCACCAATGAAAGCTTCTCAGGGAACACAAAGGGAAAGCACCCGGAAGTTTGTGCTACTGCATCTCTGGAAAACTCCTGGTCCGATTCAACTCAAGGCCAAGGCAGCTGCAGACTGGTCCACTAACAGGGACCAAGCACTGCCCACACAGGCAAACAGAGCCACTTCAGACAGCTGGACTAAATGCAAAAGTGGCTCAGCCACAACAGTAGGGCACATGCAACACACAAAGGAGACACTCCTAAAGAGCCAAGTTCTGGTGAACAGGGAACACTGCACTGCAGGGCACTATAGGACCTCTTCTTTACACGGCCACTGCTTTTAGGAGCAAATGTAGCTGACTTCCCTAACATGTAGAAACAGACACAGAGAATTAGATAAAATGAGGAAACAAAGAAATATGTCCCAAATGAAAGGACAGGACAAAATCACAGCAAGAGAGCTAAATGGAATGAAGATAAGTAATATCCCTGATAGAGAATTTAAAGTAATGGTCATGCGGTGCCTGGGTGGCTCCGTTATTAAGCGGCTGCCTTCGGCTCAGGTCATGATCCCAGGGTCCTGGAATCAAGCCCCACATCATGGTCCCTGCTCGTGAAGGGACCTGCAAGAGAAGAGAAGAGAAGAGAAGGGACCTCGGTGGGAAGCCTGCTTCTCCTTCTCCCATTCCCCCTGCCTGTGTTCTCTCTCTCACTATATCACTCTCTGTCAAATGAATAAATAAAATCTTTAAAAAAAAAATAATGGTGGGGCGCCTGGGTGGCTCAGTCAGTTAAGAGGCTGCCTTCGGCCCAGGTCATGATCCTAGGGTCCTGGGATCGAGCCCTGCTTCGGGTTCCCTGCTCAGCAGAGAGCCTGCTTCTCCCTTTCCCTCTGCCTGCCGCTCTGCCTACCTGTGCTATCTCTCTGTCAAATAAATAAATTAAAAAAAAATCTTTAAAAAAATTTTAAAAAATAAAAATAATGGTTATAAAGATACTCACTGGACTTGAGGAAAGAGTGGAAGACCTAAGTGTGACCCTTAACAAAGAGGTAGAAAATATAAAAAAGAACCAATCAGAGATGAAGAACTCAATAACTGGAATTACAAATACACCAGATGGAATAAACAGTAGACTAAAGGAAGAAAAAGAACAGATCAGCAACCTGAAGGACAGAATAATGGAAAGCAATCACATTGAGCAGCTGAGAGAAAAAGAATAATAATAAATGAAAATAGACATAAGGAACTCAGCCACATCATCACACATAGTAACATTCATATTATAGGGATCGAAGGAGAAAGAGAAAAGGGTGCAGAAAATTATTTGAAGAAATAATACATGAAAACTTCCCAAATCTGCATAGAGAAACAGAACCCAGATCCAGGGGGCACAGAGAGCCTCCAATAAATCAACCCAAGGAGGTCCACACCAAGACACACAGTAATTAAAATGGCAAAAAGTAGTGAGAGAGAATTTTAAAAGCAGCAAGAGAAATAAAACAGTTATATACAAAGGAAATCCCATATGCGTATCTGTTGATTGTTCAGCAGAAACTTTGCAGGCCAGGAGGGAGGGGCATGATGTATTCAAAGTACTGAAAGAAAATAAAAAGACAGCCAAGAATATGTTATCTAACAAGGCTATCATTCAGAATAGAAGAAGAGATAAAGAGTTTCCCGGACAAACAAAAGTTAAAGAAATTCAAACCTCTACACCAACCCTGCAAGAAATGTTAAAGGGGACTCTGAGTGGAAAGGAAAAACTATAGCAGGAATAAGAAAAGTAGGAAGCACAAAAGCAATAAAATTAAGTATATCTCTAAAAATCAGTCAAGGTATTCACAAAATAAAAGGGTGTAACATATGACACCATATACCTAAACCATGGGAGGGAAAGAATGGGTTCAAACTTAAGTGACCATCAACTTACTATAGACTGCTATATGCAGATGTTATATACAAACCTAGTGGTAACCATGAATCAAAAACCATGGGGCACTTGGCTGACTCAGTTGGCAGAGCATGCATCTCTTGATCACAGGGTTTTAAGTTCAAGTCCCATGTTGGGCACAGAGATTACTTAAAAGTAAAATCTTAAAAAACACTAATAGATATGCAAAAAAAATAAAGAGAAAGGAATACTTGGATTCCTTAAATCATTAAAGAAAGCCAGCAAACCATGAGAGAAGAGAGCAAGAGAAGAAAGGAACAGAGATGAACTACAAGAACAACCATAAAACAAGTAACACAACAGCAATAAGTACATACCTATCAATAATTACATTCAATGTAAATGAACTAAATGTTCCAATCACAAGAGAGGGTGACAGAATGCATAAAAAGCAAGACTAATCTATATGCTGCCTACAAGAGACTAATTTCAGACCTAAAGACACATGAAGATTGAAAGTGAAGCGATGGAAAAGCATTTATCATGCATAGAAGTGAAAAGCAAGTCAGGGTAGCAATATTTTATCCAACAAAATAGATATTTAAAGATAGAATGTAACAAGAGACAAAGACACTATATAATCATAAGAAGAATGATCCACAAGAAGATGTAACAATTATAAATATGTATGTACCCAACACAGGAGGAACCAAATACATAAAACAGTAAGTAGCAAACATAAAGGAAGTAATAGACAGTGATACAATAATAGTTAAGGACTTTACACCCACTTACATCAATGGATAGATCACCCAAACAGAAAACCAACAAGGAAACAGGGACTTTCAAAGACACATTGAACAAGATGGGCCTAACATATATGCAAAACATTCTACTCTAAAACAGCAGAATACACATTGTTTTCAAATGCATGGTACAGTCTCCAGAATAGTTCACATATTATGCCCAAAACAAGTCTCAACAAATTCAAAAAGATCAAAATCTTACCATGCATCTTTTCTGAACACAACACTATGAAACCAGACATCAACCACAAGAAAAAATCTGGAAACAGCACAAATATATGGAGGTTAAATAACATGTGACTAAACAATGAATAGGTCAACCAAGAAATCAAAGAAGAAATTGAAAATTACATGGAAACAAATGAAAATGAAAACACAATGGTCCAAAATCTTTGGGATGCAGCAAAAGCAGTTCTAAATCTGAAATAAAAAACCTAACCTTACACCCAAAAAGGTTAGAAAAAGAAGAACAAACAAAACCTCAAACCAGCAGAAGGAAGGAAATAATAACAATTAGAGCAGAAATAAATTATATAAAAACCAAAAAGCAAACAAAAATAAAACAGATCAGTGAAGCCAGAAGCTGGTTAGCTGGTTCTTAGAAGAGATTGACAAAATTGATAAACTTCTAACCAGACCCATCAAAGAGAGAGAGACAGAGAGAGAGAAGAGGACTCAAATTAATAAAATCAGAAATTAAAAAAGAAAAATAACAACCAACACCACAGAAATATAATTATAAGAGAATATGATGAAAAAATATATGCCAACAAACTGAACCTAGAAAAAAATGGATAAATTCCTAGAAATATTTAACATCCTAAAACTGAATCAAGAAGAAATAGAAATTTTGAACAGATTGATTTCCAGCAATGTCCAGGACCAAATGGCTTCACACGTGAGTTCTACCAACTTTTAAAGAAGAACTAATGTGTATGCTTTTCAAACTATCCAAAAAATAGAAGAAGAAAAGCTTCCAAATTCATTTTATGAGGCCAGCATTACCATATCAAAACCAGATAAAGACACTACAAAAATGAGAACTACCGGACAATACCTCTAATGACCAAAGATGCAAAAATCCTCAAAAAAAAAATATTGTCAAAACAAATCAAATAATACATTAAAGTCACTCACTACAATTAAGTGGGATTTATTCTTGAGATGCAAGAGTGATTCAATATGTGCAAATTAATCAATAGGATACATCACATCAAGAGAAAGGATAAAAATCACATGATCATTTCAAAAATGAAGAAAACATATTTGACAAAGAACAACATCCATTAATGATAAAACCCTCAATAAAGCAGGTTTAGAGGAACATATAACAACATAATAAAGGCTGAATATGAAAAACATGCAACTGACATTATGATCAATGATGAAAAACTGAGAAATTCTCCTCTGAGATTAGGAATCCACTCTCACCACTTTTACTCAACATATACTAGAAGTCCTAACCACATCAATCAGATAAGAAAAAGAAGTAAAGGGCATCTGAATTGGTAAGGAAGAAATAAAACTTTCATTATTTGCAGATGACACGATACTATACATAGAAAATCCTAAAGATTCCACCAAAAAACTACTAGAATTGATAAATGAATTCAGTAAGGTTGCAAGATACAGAATCAATATACAGAAATCCGTTGCATTTCTATACACTAATAATGAAGTAACAGAAAGAGAAATTAACAAAACAATCACATTTACAAATATACCAAAATTAATAAAATACCTGGGAATAAACTTAATCAAGGAATTGAACGACCTGTACTCTGAAAACTATAAAATACTGATGAGAGAAATTCAAGATGACATGAACAAATTGAAAGATATCCCATGCTCATAGATTGGAAGAACAAATGTTGTGAAAATGTCCATTCCACCCAAAGTAATCTACAGATTTAATGCAATCCCTATTCAAATACCAACAGCATTTTTCACAGGACTAGAACAAATAATCCTAAAACATGTATGGAACCATAAAAGATCCTGAATAGCCAAAGCAATCTTGAGAAAGGATAACAAAACTGGAGGTATCAAGGGATGCCTCAGTGGTTCAGTTGGTTAAGTATCTGCCTTTGGCTAAGGTCATGATCTCAGGGTCCTGGGATCGAGCCCCACATCAGGGCTCTCCCTCTCCCTCTGCTGGTGACACCTCCGGTTGTTCTCTCTCTCTCTCTCTGTCAAATAAATAAATAAAATCTTTTTAAATTTTTTTAAAAGACTGATAAGAGGTAAAATAGTTAATATCTTTAAAAAAATACTGGAGGTACCACAATCCCATATTTCAAGATATACTACAAAGCTGTAGTAATCAAAATAATATGGTACTGGCACAAAAACAGACACCTAGATCAACAGAACAGAGAGTCCAGAAATAAACCCACAATTATATCATTACTTAATCTTTGACACAGCAGGAAAGAACATGCAATGGAAAAAAGATGGTCTCTTTAACAAAAGGTTAAAATTGGACAGTTACATGCAAAAGAATGAAAGGGGACCACTTTCTTATACCATACACAAAAATAAACTCAAAATGGATTAAGGACCTAAATGTGAGACCTGAAACCATAAAAATCCTAGAAGAGAACACAAGCAGTAATTTCTCTGACATTGGCCATAGAGACATTTTTCTAGATATGTCTCCTGTGGTGAGGGAAAACAAAAGCAAAAATAAACTATTAGGATTACATCAAAATAAAAACCTTCTGGACAGCAAAGGAAACCATCAACAGAACTAAAAGACAACCTATTGAATGGGAGAAGATATTTGCAAAGAACATATCCAAAAAGGGTTAGTATCTAAAATATATAAAGAACTTATACAACTCAACATCCCAAAAATGAACAATCTGATTAAAAAATGATCAGAAGACATGAACAAACATTTCTCTAAAGAAGACATACAGGTGGCCAACAGACATGAAAAGATGCTCAGCATCACTCAGCATCAGGGAAATACAAATCAAAACCATAATGAGATATCACCTCACACCTGTCAGAATGGCTAAAATTGAAAGCAGAAGAAACATCAAGTGTTGGGGCGAAGGTGGAGAAAAAGAAACCCTCAGGGACTGTTGGTGGGAATGCAAATTAGTACATCCACTGTGGAAAACAGTATGGAAGTTCCTTAGTAAATTTAAAAACAGAATGACTAGATAATCCAGTAATTTCACTACTAGGTATTTACCTAAAGAATATGAAAGCACTAATTCAAAAATATATAGGCACCGCTATGTTTACTGCAACATTATTTACAATAGCCAAATTATGGAAGCAGCCCAAGTGTCCATAGACAGATGAACAGATAAGGAAGTAGTATGTGTGTGTGTGTATATATATATATATATATATAATGGAATATTATTCAGTCATAAAGAAGAATGAAATCTTGCCATTTGCAACAACATGGATGGATCTAGGGTGTATAATGCTAAGTGAAAAAAAAATAGAGAAAGACAAATATCATGATTTTGGTCACATGTGGAATTTAATAAACCAGACATATGGTCAAAGAAAAAAAAAGAGACTAGCCAAAAAACAGACTCTTAACTATAGAGAACAAACTGATGGTTGCCAGAGGGGAAGTGGGTGGGTGGATGGGTGAAAAAGGTGAAGGAGAGTAAGAGTACACTTACCTTGATGAGCCCTGACTAATGTATAGAATTGTTGAATCCCTATACTGTACACCTGAAACTAATATAATAGTATATATTAACTATACTGCTATTTTAAAAAATTATAAAGTTTTTTAAAAAGAAATTCTCCATTACTATAAAATAAAGAGGTATCTTTCAAAAAAAAAAGAAATAAAGAGGTATCTTTCTTCATTTGCCTCATGAAGTCTTCAAGTTTTGGTTTAGGTTTTTATTCAACAGAGAATTTTTGTTGTTTTTGTTATTATTTGTAATCAAAGATAAAGATTCTATTTTTTTCCATAAGGGTTTTTTATAAAAAGTCCACTCTTCCCCACTGATTTGCAGAGCCTTGTCTCTCATATATCAACTTCATACACAGTTTTGTATCTGGGTTTTCCATCTGTCTCCATTGGCCCATTATTCTATTCCCATGTCAACATCACCTCTTCTTGATTGCTATCACTTTACAATGTCTTCATATATTGGTAGGAAACCTCTCCAATATGTTCTCTTTCATAGCTGTCTCAGCTTCTTTCCCCTTTGTTCTTCTAAGTGAATGTTAGAATCATCTCAAGTTCCATGAAAACACTAGTGAGATTTTTATTGGAATAATGCCTTGAATTTATACACAAATTGAGATAATTTACATCTTTAGTATTTTGACTCTATCACACTCTCTCTCCATTTATCTAGTTCTTCTTTAATGATTTTCAATAAGGTTTTATAATTATCTCCATAAAAGTCTTGTACATCTTTTGTTAGATTTATTCCTACTGCTTTACATTTTAGTTGCTATTAAATGCTATTCTTTTAAAATTACATTTTCAAATGTTTTTGCTGGATTTGATATATAATAAACCTGTAGAAATATCTTCTTATTTTAACAATTTAGTTGTAAAGTCTCTTGGGCTGCTTATTGTACTCAAATATAGAGTATGGTTTCTCCCTTTGCAATCCTTATATTTTCTTACTCTAATTTCTGGGCTTCCTCGGCCGTCCAGCACAATGCAAAATATGACATGCTTTTTTCATACCTGGTTTTAAAGGGAATGTTTCTAATGTTTCATTGCTTTGAGTAAGATTTCATCAATTAAGGAAATTTTCCTCTATTCCTAATTTTCTAAGTAGTTTGATCATAAAAGAACACTGCATTTTGGGACACCTCGGTGATGCAGTCAGTTGAGGTCCAACTCTTTGTTTCAGCTCAGGTCGTGATCTCCAGGTCATGAGATTGAGCCCCTGTGAGTCTCTGCTCTCAGTTTAGAGTCTGCTTGAGATTCTCTCTCCCTCTCCCTCTGCCCCACCCACTTGTGCTCTCTCAGTCTCTCTCTAAAATAAATAAATCTATATAAAAAAAAGAACATTGGATTTTGTTGACTTTTCTATTTTTATTGAGAAACCCCTGTGATTTTTCTACATTAATCCGTTAATGTACTGAATTTCATTAATGGTTTTTCCAATAATATATCATCCTCACATTCCTGGGATAAAACCCATATGAGCATGATGCAATTTTTTAAATATTTTGGGTTTTGGTCATTAATTAATTGGTTTAAGATTTTTTTACTTATAAGTGGATCCAACAGTCTAGCTTGTAATTTTTCACTTGCAGCTTATTACACTTCGGTTAAACTGTTCTATTTTATTGTATTTTATTTTTCAAAAATTTATTTGAGATAGAGAGCATGTTTACATTGCAGGGGTAGGGGGAGAGAAAGAGCAAATCTTAAGCAGACTCCACACTGAGCACAGAGCCCAGTGCCGGGCTTGATCTCACAACCCTGAGACCATGACTTGAACAGAAATCAAGAGTCAGAGGCTTAACTGACTGTGCCACCCAGGTGCCCCAACCTGTTCTATTTTAAAATTTCTATTTTAAAAGCAGTCATCTTGCTTCTTCTGGTCTCTGAAACAATCTGTTTATGACAATACTGAGTTAAAAGTTATCTTTTACTTGAATATTTGATATAACTTGCCTATAAACCCAGCTTGCTTTGTAGCTATGAGGGAGAAGGAATGGGAGGTAGCTTAATAAGTGGTAGATGTTTTAAATACTGTTTCAATTTATTAAGTAGGTAGGGATATTTTCATGTTTTCTATTGTTTAAATCAGACTTTGACAACTTCTATTTTCCTAATAAATTGTGCCTTTTACCCAACTTTTCAAAATTATTGGCAATAAGATCACCATATCTTTTAATGTCTGCTTTGTGTGTGATTATGTCACCTTGGTTATTTATTTATTTATGCCTTCTCTTTTTGTCAGTCTTACTTTTTTATATTACTTTGAATTTATTATGTTGTTCTCTCTGTAGCTTCTTAAGCTGGACACTGAGCTCATATTTTTCAGCCTTTTTGTGCAATAAATTACTTTCTGAGCACTGTTTTAGCCATATCCCATAACTTGTGATATACTGTGTTTTCTTTATTTCAGTTATATTGTCTAATTTCCATTATGATTTCTTCTTTGAGATATATAGAAGCATGTTATTTTCAAACATAAAAAGGTTTCTTTTCCCATAAGGTGATTTTTTTTTTCTTATCAGTTCTTTTGTTAAGAATTTAGCACTGTGGGGGGGAAAGATGGCAGAGGAGTAGGGGACCCTATTTCAACTGGTCCCTGGAATTGAGCTGGACATCTACCACTCTGAGCACCCATGAAACCAGCCTGAGATGTAAGAAGATCTGGATCTCTACAAACAGAATATCGCAGGCGGTTGGTTTTGAGGTATGAAGCGGGAAGCCCTGATTCCATGGGCAGATATTGGAGGATAAATGGCAGCAGGAGGGTGCCTGGCCATGGGGATCCTACACCACCAGTGAGTGACAGCCTCGTGCGCTGCAGATGGGCACAGACTCTCAGACCCAGTAGCGGCGGGGAAAGGACTTTAGGGCCACCCCTGGGGCGGAAACCCAGAGTGGCAGGGTCGCACACGCGAACTGGGAGCAGCTGGCAGTTTTAGAAGCACAAAGGGCAGAGACATGCCCCAACCTGGAGGCAGGACCCGGGGCGCTGCAGAGGGGCACACAACCCAGGACGCTGCAGTTTACAGCAGCACGGACAGAAACACAGAAACGGAGATGGTGTGGCCTGGAGAGCTCACTGAAGAACAGACTATGTTCTCTCTGCTCTGAGGCAGAGGGTTGGAAATGGTCTCTTCTGCTCTGACTCGCGGAAGACACAGAAAGCCACCAGGGAAAGGTGCCAGAGAACAAAAGCCCCAAAGACTGATTCCTGCTGAGCCCATCCCCCGCCACAGGGGGCAGGGCAACTCCGCCCAAACAGGGTTGCCTGAGTAATAGCGCAGCAGGCTGCTCCCGCAGAAGACAGGCTGGGAAAACAAGAGGCCAGCAACCCTAAGATCCCAAGAAAACAGGTGCATCTTGCTTCGGTTGTGGTCAATAATTTGTACTCTATATTCCCTCAAACAACCATCAACAGAATGACTAAGAGGAGGAACCCCCAAAATAGAAAAGACTCAGAGATTATGACTTATGCTGCAGATTTACAAATGGAAGCAGATATAACCAAGATGTCGGAATTCAGGCTAGCAATTGTGAAGACAATGGCTAGAATGGAGAAATCAATTAATGGCAACATAGAGTCTCTAAGGGCAGAAATGAAAGCTGAATTGGCAGAACTTAAAAATGCTATCAGTGAGATCCATCCAATCTAGATAATCTAACAGCTAGGGTAACTGAGGCAGAAGAGCGAATAAGTGACCTGGAAGACAATATAATAGATAAAAAGGGAAAAGAGGAGGCCAGGGAAAAACAACTCAGAATCCATGAAAATGGAATCAGAGAAATAAGTGACACCATGAAGCATCCAATGTCAGAATAATTGGAATCCTGGAGGGAGTGGAGAGAGAGGACTAGAAGATATATTTGAGCAAATCGTAGCTGAGAACTTCCCTAATCTGGGGAATGAAACAAACATTTGAGTCCTAGAGGCAAAGAGGACCCCTCCTAAGATCAAGGAAAACAGGCCAACACCCCGGCATGTAACATTAAAACTTGCAAATCTTAGAACTAAGGAAACCATCTTAAGGGCAGTTAGGGGGAAGAGATTCCTTATGTACACAGGGAGGAACATCAGAATAACGTCAGACCTATCCACAGAGACCTGGCAAGCCAGAAAGGTCTGGCAAACATATTCAGGGTACTAAATGAGAAGAACATGCAGCCAAGAATACTTTATCTTGCAAGGCTGTCATTTAGAATGGATGGAGAGATGCAGAGCTTCCAAGACCGGCAGAAACTGAAAGAATATGTGACCACTAAGCTGGCCCTGCAAGAAATATTAAGGGGGGTTCTATAAAGGAGAAAGACCCCAAGAGTGATATACAACAGAAATTTACAGGGACAATTTATAAAAACAACATCTTCACAGGCAACATGATGACAATTAATTCATATCTTTCAATAATCACTCTCAACGTGAATGGCCTAAACGCTCCCATAAAATGGCACAGGGTTGCAGATTGGATAAAAAGACAGGACCCATCCATATGCTGTCTACAAGAGACTCATTTTGAACCTAAAGATACATCCAGACTGAAAGTGAAGGGATGGAGATCCATCTTCCATGCCAGCGGACTTCAAAAGAAAGCTGGGGTAGCAATTCTTATATCAGACAAATTAGATTTTAAACTAAAGCCTGTAGTTAGAGACACAGAAGGACACTATATCATTCTTAAAGGGTCTATCCAACAAGAAGACCTAACAATTGTAAATATCTATGCCCCCAACATGGGAGCAGCCATCTACATAAGTTAACTTAACCAAAATCAAGAGTCATACTGATAACAATACGTTAATTGTAGGAGACCTCAGTACTCCACTCTCAGCAATGGACAGATCATCTAAGCAGAAAATCAACAAGGAAACAAGAGCTTTGAATGATACATTGGACCAGATGGACCTCATAGATATTTACAGAACATTCCACCCTAAAACAACAGAATACCCATTCTTCTCGAGCGCACATGGAACTTTCTCCAGAATAGACCACGTACTGGGTCACAAATCAGGTCTCAACTAATACCAAAAGATTGAGATTATTCCCTGCATATTCTCAGACCACAATGCTCTAAAACTGGAGCTCAATCACAAGAAAAAATTTGGCAGAAATTCAAACAGTTGGAAGCTAAAGACCACTCTGCTCAAGAATGTTTGGGTCAATCAGGAAATCAAAGAAGAACTTAAACAATTCATGGAAATCAATGAGAATGAAAACACATCAGTTCAAAACCTATGGGATACTGCAAAGGCGGTCCTAAGGGGGAAATACATAGCCATCCTAGCCTCACTCAAAAAAATAGAAAAATCCCGAATTCACCAACTACTCTACACCTTAAGGAACTAGAGAAAAAGCAACAAATGACACCTAAACCATGCATTAGAAGAGAAATAATTAAAATTAGAGCAGAAATCAATGAATTAGAAACCAGAAACACAGTAGATCAGATCAACGAAACTAGAAGTTGGTTCTTTGAAAGAATTAATAAGATCGATAAACCACTGGCCAGATTTATCCAAAAGAAAAGAGAAAGTACCCAAATTAATAAAATTATGAATGAAAGGGGAGAGATCACGACTAACACCAAGGAAATAGAAACAATTATTAGAAATTACTATCAACAACTATATGCTAATAAACTGAGCAATCTGGATGAAATGGAGGCCTTCCTGGAAACCTATAAGCTGCCAAGACCGAAACAGGAAGAAATTGACAACCTGAAGAGGCCAATAACCAGTAACGAGATTGAAGCAGTGATCAAAAACCTCCCAAAAAAACAAGAGTCCAGGGCCTGATGGATTCCCTGGGGAATTCTACCAAACATTCAAAGAAGAAATAATACCTATTCTACTGAAGCTGTTTCAAAAAATAGAAACAGAAGGAAAACTTCCAAACTCATTCTATGAGGCCAGCATTACCTTAATCCCCAAACCAGACAAAGACCCCAACAAAAAAGGAGAATTTCAGACCGATATCCCTGATGAATATGGATTCCAAAATCCTCAACAAAATCCTATCTAATACGATCCAACAATACATTAAAAGAATCATCCACCACGACCAAGTGGGATTTATCCCCGGGATGCAAGGGTGGTTCAACATTTGCAAATCAATCAATGTGATAGAACACATTAATAAGAGGAGGGAGAAGAACCATATGGTCCTCTCAATTGATGCAGAAAAAGCATTTGACAAAATACAACATCCTTTCCTGATTAAAACTCTCCAGAGTATAGGGATAGAGGGAACATTCCTCAAGTTCATAAAATCCATCTATGAAAAACCCACAGCGAATATCATCCTCAATGGGGAAAAGCTGAGAGTCTTTCCCTTAAGATCAGGAACACATCAAGGATGCCCACTCTCACCACTATTGTTCAACATAGCACTAGAAGTCCTAGCAACAGCAATCAGACAACAAAAAGAAATAAAAGGTATTCAAACTGGCAAAGAAGAAGTCAAACTCTCTCTTTTCGCAGACGACATGATACTTTATGTGGAAAACCCAAAAGGCTCCACCCCCAAATTACTACAACTCATCCAGCAATTCAGTAATGTGGCAGGATACAAAATCAATGCACAGAAATCAGTTGCTTTCTTATACACTAACAATTCAACTGTAGAAAGAGAAATTAGAGAAATGACTCTTTTTATAATAGCACCGAAAACCATGAGATACCTCAGAATAAACCTAACCAAAGAGGTAAAGGATCTATACTCTAGGAACTACAGAACACTCATGAAAGAAATTGAAGAAGACACAAAAAGATGGAAAAATATTCCATGCTCATGGATCGGAAGAATAAACATTGTTAAAATGTCTATGCTACCCAGAGCAATCTATACCTTCAATGCCATCCCGATCAAAATTCCAATGACATTTTTCAAAGTGCTGGAACAAACAATCCTAAAATTATGTATGGAATCAGAAAAGACCCCAAATCGCCAAGAAAATGTTGAAAAAGAAAAACAAGGCTGGGGGCATCACATTGCCCGATTTTAAGCTATATTACAAAGCTATATTATATATATATATATTTTAAGCTATATTACAAAGTACCAAGACAGCATGGTACTGGCACAAAAACAGACATACAGACCAATGGAACAGAATGGAGAACCCAGATATGGACCCTCAACTCTATGGTCAAATAATCTTTGACAAAGCAGGAAAAAACATGCAATGGGAAAAAGACAGTCTCTTCAATAAATGGTGCTGGGAAAATTGGACAGCCACATGCAGAAGAATGAAACTCCACCATTCTCTAACACCATTCACAAAGACAAACTCAAAGTGGAGGAAAAGACCTCAATGTGAGACAGGAATCCATCAAAATCCTAGAGGAGAACATAGGCAGTAACCTCTTTGACATCGCCAACAGCAACTTCTTTCAAGATACATCTCCAAAAGCTAATGAAACAAAAGCAAAAAGGAACTTTTGGGACTTCATCAAGATAAAAAGCTTCTGCACAGCAAAGGAAACAGTCAACAAAACAAAGAGGCAACGTACAGAATGGGAGATGATATTGGCAAATGACACTACAGATAAAGGTCTGGTATCCAAGATCTATAAAGAACTTCTCAAACTCAACACCCAAAAACCAAATAATCAAGTCAAAAAGTGGGCAGAACATATGAAAAGACACTTCTCTGAAGAAGACATACAAATGGCTAACAGACGCATGAAAAAATGTTCATCATTAGCCATCAGGGAAATCCAAATCAAAACCACAATGAGATACCACCTTACACCAGTTAGAATGGCAAAAATGGACAGGGAAAGAAACAACAAATGTTGGAGAGGTTGTGGAGAAAGGGGAACCCTCTTACACTGTTGGTGGGAATGCAAGTTGGTACAGCCACTTTGGAAAACAGTGTGGAGATTCCTCAAAAATTTAAAAATAGAGCTACCCTATGACCCAGCAATTGCACTACTGGGTATTTACCCCAAAGACACAGATGTAGTGAAAAGAAGGGCCATATGCACCCCAATGTTCATAGCAGCAATGTCCGCAATAGCCAAACTGTGGAAAGAGCCGAGATGCCCTTCAACAGATGAATGGATAAAGAAGATGTGGTCCATATATACAATGGAATATTACTCAGCCATCAGAAAGGATGAATACCCAACTTTTACCTCAACATGGATGGGACTGGAGGAAATTATGCTAAGTGAAATAAGTCAAGCAGAGAAAGTCAATTATCATATGGTTTCACTTATTTGTGGATCATAAGGAATAACATGGAGGACACTAGAAGAAGGAAGGGAAAAATGGGTGGGGGGAATTGGAGGGAGAGATGAACCATGAGAGACTATGGACCTGAGAAACAAACAGGGTTTTAGAGGGGAGGGGGGAGGGGGGATTGATTAGCCCGGTGATGGGTATTAAGGAGGGCATGTACTGCATGGAGCACTGGGTGTTATACGAAAACAATGGATCGTGGATCACCACATCAAAAACCAATGATGTATTGTATGGTGACTAACATAACATAATAAAATTAAAAAAAAAAAAAAGAATTTAGCACTGTTTTAGAAGCCTGATCCAAATGTCACCTTATTCAATCCAAAGTCCTTGATTCTTTTAGTGAAGCAACCAAAACCCAACAACCTTGGGATTGGCAATACCCACAAGACAATCTCTGTAGTAGGAAGAGCTTATTATTTTGGCTTTCCAGTCCTTTTTTGCTTTGAGCCCTTGTGGTCCTTAACTATCTTGCAAGCTAAATTACACATTTTTAAATGTTTTTCAGTACAAAATTTTCAGACTATCTAGTCAACCACATTGCCAGAAATAAAAGTCTGAGGATGGGTGTTCATTTACATGCTGTAGTCTGAGAAGATTGTAGAGGCAGGAAATTTTTCCAAAACTGACACTTTTTGCTTAGTAAATACAATTCTCAGAGGAATATTAATTTATCAGTGGGGTTTGTGTATGACAATATTGGACCACTATCTCACACCATACACAAAAATAAAGTCAAAATAGATTAAAGACTTAAATGTAAGGCCTGAAACCATAAAACTCCTAGAAGAAAACATAGAGGGAAATCTTGATATTGGTCTTGATGATGAATTTTTAGATTTGATACCAAAAGCAAAGGCAACAAAAGCAATAATAAACAAGTGGGAACACATCCAACTGAAAAGCTTCTACACAGCAAAGGAAAGCATCATCAAAATAAAAAGGAAACCTATTAAATGGTGGAAGATACTTGCAAATTATATATCTGATAAGAGATTAATACCTGAAATACAGAGAGAGCTCACACAATTCAATAGCAAAAAACAAACGATCCCATTTCAAAAAGGGACAGAGGATCTGAGTAGACATTTTCCCAAAGAAGATATACAGATGTCAAACAGGTGTCAAACATGAAAAGGTGCTCAATATCACTAATGATCAGGAAAATGCAGATCAAAACCACAATGAGATATCACCTCAATACCTGTTACAATGGCTAGCATCAAAAAGACAAGAAATAACAAGTGTTGGAGAGGATGTGGAGAAAAGAGAACCCTCATGCTCTGTTCGTAGGAATACAAATTGGTGAAGTCTCTATAGAAAACACTATGGAGGTTTCTCATCAAATTAAAAATAAACTACCCTATGATTCAGCAATTCCACCCCTGGGTATTTGCCTAAAGGAAATGAAAACACTAATTTGAAAAGATATCTACATCCCATGTTCACTGCATCATTATTTATAATAGCCAAGACATGGAAACAACCTAAGTGTCCACTATGGATTAATGGATAAAGAGATTGTGATGTGTGTATGTGTATATATATATATATATATATATATATATATATTATACCAATTACACACACATATATATACATACACACACACACAATGGAATATTATTCAGTCATAAAAAAGAATGAAATCCTACCATTGGCAACAACATGGATGGAACTAGAGTTAAGTAAACTTGAGTTAAGCTAAGTGAAATAAGTCGGATAGAAAAAAACAAATACCACATTATCTCACTTATATGTGGACTCTAAAAAAAGGGGGGTGGGGGGGATAAAAAAACCCAGAACTCACATATTAGAACAGACTGGTGGTTGTCGGATCCAGAGGGTATAGGCTGGGTGAAAGGGATGAAGGTGATCAAACAGTACAAATTTCCAGTTATAAAATAAGTTGGGGCAATGTAAGGGCAGCATGATGACTATAGTTAATAATACTGCATTGTATATTTCAAAGTTGCTGAAAAAGTAGATCTTCAAAGTTCTCATCATAAGAAAAACAAATTATAACTACATTTGGTGATGGTATCAACTAGATTTACTATGGTAATTATTTTTCAATATGTAAAAATATCAAATCATTATGTCGTACACCTGAAACTAGTATATTGTTATGTATCAATTATATCATCAAAAAATTAACAGCAAAATATTCCAGTAAAGAAAAGAAAATGTACGGGATGCCTGGGTGGCTCAGTCAGTTAATTGTCTGCCTTCGGCTCAGGTCATGATCCCAGGGTCCTGGGATGGAGCCCCGCGTCGGCTCCCTGCTCGGCGGGGAGTCTGCCTCTCCCTCTGACCCTCCCCCTCCATGCTCTCTCGCTCTCTCTCATTGTCTCTCTCAAATAAATAAATAAAACTTAAAAAAAAAAAAAAAAAAAAACACTGGCAACAGGTTTCAGTAGCTCTTAATAATAGGCTATGTAAAGAAGTTGTTGACGAGGGCGCCTGGGTGGCTCAGTTGGTTAAGCGACTGCCTTCCGCTCAGGTCATGATCCTGGAGTCCCGGGATCGAGTCCCGCATCGGGCTCCCTGCTCGTCGGCGAGTCTGCTTCTCCCTCTCCCTCTGCCCCTCCTCCCCTGCGTGTGCGCGAGCATGCTCTCACGCGCTCTCTCTCTCTCAAATAAAATCTTAAAAAAAAGAAAGAAAAGAACATGTACATATGGGGGGGGGGACAGTAAAAAAATAAGTAATTGGGAAAGTTTAGGGACAGGAAGACAGGAAGAATTGGGTAGAAAATAGTAAATCCAAGGATAAAATCATCATGCTAAAGCAGAGTCATACTGTGCTGTACAGTTACTAGCAGTGAATTAAATTTGCTATTGCAAAAGGAAAAAAAGTAAAGAGGGAAACATTATCCATCACAAAAATCAAAATGTCCCTAGGATTAAAATAGGCCAGTTGTCAAGGTATTGGATCAAATATGGCATTATAATAAAGCAAAGCCACATCTAGCCCTGGGTAAATTCTAACACACTATTATATAAGCTGAAACATCTGCCCTGGGCAAAAACAAAGAACATCTAGCCAGTGATGTGTCGAGGGCTGTAAAAGATATACTAATTGAGGGACGTTAGAGAATTTTCTTTCTGTTCTCTGTAGAGATTAGATCAAGGTGTATCTTTTGTGGAAACTTTGGATGTGTTTTCCATAGTGGAATCATTAGGTTAATCTTTCAAATATCTATGAGTCACAATATAAAAGTATAGTTAGTTTGGTTTTATGGCAAAAGTTGGTATCAGGATTATATTCATGCCTGCATACGTAGAAAGTAAAAGCCAGATACTAAGAATTCTATTCAGTCTTTAACCATTAAAATGTTGGGATGTTATGTCAAGGTTACTGTGTCCTATTCTGATATTTATAAAAAGATCAAAATACGCCTTGAGTAACTTACCGTATACTATAGATGAAATTAGAGAACATAGTAAATGGAAGTCAATAGAAATTTTACACTTCATCTCTAACAGGTTGGTGCCTCTGATGAATGAAATCATACTAACTTTAAAATATGAAAGAAAATTAGAGAACATTTTCAAAGAAGTATAAAATACCATGAAAATTTATATGTAGATAGAGGTATGTTTGGAAAGTAGCTAGTTCTAGGAAGGTGGAAACAAGACAGTAAGGTGACACTGAATTACCCTGGGAAAAGGTATACTTTCAAAAGGAGTCAAGTTCTCAACAAACTTGTATGAAAGAGATGAAATGGCAAAGAGGTGGTAGAAAAGCACAGTACACTAAAAATGGCATGGGAGGGCGCCTGGGTGGCTCAGTTGGTTAAGCGACTGCCTTCGGCTCAGGTTATGATCCTGGAGTCCCGGGATCGAGTTCCGCATCGGGCTCCCTGCTCGGCAGGGAGTCTGCTTCTCCCTCTGACCCTCCCCCCTCTTATGTGCTCTCTCTCATTCTCTCTCTCTAAAATAAATAAATAAAATCTTAAAAAAATAAAATAAATAAAAATGGCATGGGAATAAATGAGCTGCATGCTGGCACCAGCAATAAGACTTCCCTTAATTGAGATGGAGAGAACGAGTTGAGAATAATGCTTGGAGAAATGCTGCAAAAAAGCAAAATGACAGAAGGCCTTGATTTTAGAGACCATAAGTGGTTGAATCAAGGCAGTGCTACAATCATAAATAATTTTTAATCCTTAAGTAATAGAGTTTATCTAGTTACATCTTGAATACATTGTGGAGTCTAGAATTGCTGAATTAACCAAATAATCATGAAAGCTCAATTAAAAGCAATTTCTATGAAAGGGACGGAGGAGAGAAAGAGGTTAATCTGTTTGATATTGAAAAATAAAAAATAAAGAATTTGCTTGATGGTAAGGTTTGAAGATACATCCCAAAAAGAGAGGAGCAAAATAATGTTACCAATGTTTCCACTATACTGAACTGTAAAGTTGGTGATACAAATGACAGTGAAAGGAAGAATTCTGGCTGGAGGAAGGGATGTTAAATATGTATGCGCAATCTTCAACTAGCTCATCAGGATACAGAAATGAGTTTAATTTTTCAACCTGGGAAAATGATAGCGATTCTTAAAATTAAACAAAGGAATTTGCTGCCATCTGGTGGCCAATTTGGAAATTACAGCTTGTTTTAGTACTTTTAGGTTCTCCGACTTTCAAACCTATGCCTCTAAATGATTTATTTATTTAAAAGATTCTCACAATGATCCTGGAGTCCTGGGATCGAGTCCCGCATCGGGCTCCCTGCTCGGCAGGGAGTCTGCTTCTCCCTCTGACCCTCCTCCCTCTCATGCTCTCTGTATCTCATTCTCTCTCTCTCAAATAAATAAATAAAATCTTTATAAAAAAAAATAAAAATAAAAATAAAAATAAAAAAATAAAAGATTCTCACAAAGCCATTCTCCTTGTTTACAAAGAAATTATATGTTTTCTATATGTATTAAACTTCAACTTCAACTCCATTAGTAGTCAAGTGAGAAAATATTTAGAGAATACACACTCTAACGTATTGATTAAAAAAAAAACTACACAAAAATTTGTAAACCAAATAAAAATTAATTATAGTGACATACTTCTTTATCATCAACTTCCTGGTCTCCAGCAAAAAAAAAAAAAAAGTAAAATGAACAGGAATCTTTTGGGATATAATGAAAGATTATGCTTTGAGAAGTTACATAATGGTATTGGAAGAACTGACTTCTAACTTTGCCTTTATATTTAGCAGTTCTGTGGCTTCATGCATATTATTTAGTGGTTGGTACCTGTTCTTCCCTGTGAGCCTGTCCCATAGAAATGAGGTTCGAATGAAATGACATACATAAAAGTACTCTGAAAGCTGTAAAAATCTGTTTAGAAATAAAAAGAGAATTAAACTGATAGAGAAGGCAGAAGATAGCATAGGATGTGTGCCTCAGCAGAGAAGGGAACATGACTTGGAGTAAGACACTTCTCTCTATGTGAGATGATTTAGAACAACTCAAAATATAGATATTTTACATCTAATAAATATCAAACACCTGTTATATATGAAGGGTATTAAGAAAACTTAAATCAGAAGAGCTACTCCAAAACAACTCACAAGTCTAATGGGAGTTACGGTCCATTTTTTTTTATTATTATTATTGCAAAAAGATGTGAAAATGCTAAAGTTAACTGTCTGCAAAGTTTGGTGAGTGGTTCCAACAAATGTATGGCTCTATTATTATTTCTACTTAAAATGTAATATTAGCTTTAGGTAGTGGGAAAAGGCATAAAAATTTAATTCATGAAATAAACCATGCCTGTGGATACCTGATGCTAGAAGTGGGGATAAAAGCTTAAACATTCTTTAAGTTACATTAAAAAGTTCCAGAACATCTGTGTATTTCTTATGATCAGTATCAATACTTTCTTCAAGGAAAATCATCAATTCCACTATTTGAAACAGATTAGGTAAAGAAATCCACTAGATTCGGTGCATTTGAGAACGCTGAGACTTGCACTAACTGCTCCGTCCTTCACCACCACCTTTTCCTGGGCCCCCGAGGCACGTCTGAGGAGTCCTGTGAACCCACTGACTTAGTTCCACCAGGAATTAGGAAAACTGACTAATGGAGAGAATTTTTATTTCATATCCAGGGGGGAAAGAGGCTAAGATATAAGGGAGTTACAAAGAAGTTTATTGGTCCCTTAAGAGAATTTCTTAGAGAAAATAAATCACGTCTTCACAATGTCTAATAAGACTAGTCCTTTTGCATCCTGTGTTACTCATGGTAACTCTTCTAAAAGAAATATAAATCCAACTCTAGTAACTTGAAGAAAAGTGTCCATCAATAGATAACAATATGTTAAAGTGGGCATTTTGACCAAAATGATAAGATAATAGATATCCAACACCAAAATGAAGTATTCCATCAGAATGCAAATATTCAAAGAAGAAACAGAGCCTCTCTGGAGCTGCAGAGTCTTTTTCCTGAAAAATTGGAGGAGAGATGATGTATTAGTCAGGATTCTCCCAAGAAACAGAACGAATAGGATATCATATGTATTTGTACAGAGAGAACGAGAGAGAGAAATATTTAATATACAGAATTGGCTCACACAATTATGAAGGCTGAGACATCCCACCATCTGTCATCTGCAAGCTGGAGGCTCAGGAAAGTCGGCAATATAGTTTCAGTTCAAGCCTGAAGGCCTGACAACCAGGGGAGCCAATGGTTTAAATTCATGTCCAAGCACAGGAAAAGACCCAGGTCCCAGTTTAGTAGACAGGAAGAGGGAACCAATGCTCTCTTCCTCCACTCTTCTGTTCTATTCAAGCCCTTAAATGATGAGATGATGGCCACCCACACTGGGAAGGGCAATGTGCTTTACTCAGTCTACCGAGCCAAGTCACATGCTGATCTCACCCAGAAACACCCTCCCAGACACACCCAGAAATAACATTTAGCCAAATATCTGGACACCCCATGATCCAGTCAAATTGACACACAAAATTAGCTATCATATGCATTTCATAATTCAATTTTAATTTTAGAAAGATCATATAGTATACATTATATAACACCCTAAATGGTTATTATATATCAACATTTCTACAGTAAGATGTATGCATATTCCCACCAAGTGGGATTTTTAAAAGGTTATAAAGATTATAAATAGCCTCATGTTAATTTTTTTTTTAAAGATTTTATTTATTTATTTGAGAGAGAGAGAATGAGAGAGAGCGAGTACATGAGAGGGGGGAGGGTCAGAGGGAGAAGCAGACTCCCTGCCGAGCAGGGAGCCCGATGCGGGACTCGATCCAGGGACTCCAGGATCATGACCTGAGCCGAAGGCAGTCGCTTAACCAACTGAGCCATCCAGGCGCCTAGCCTCATGTTAATTTAAATCAAGTATTCCTGCCAAATACATATGCAAGACATACACACATGTATAAAGAAATATAGATATGTTCATCATTTTTTATTTTTTAAAGAACTTCTTAGATTTCAGAATTAAAAAGATAGTAGTCAAAAGCCACACATGTCTTTCATCTCAAGCATCTTCACATAACTGCAGAAGTATTCCAAGGGGATGAGGCCAAACTCAGAAGTTAGTTACACAGTGTCACTTCCAGAACATTCTACTTTATCAAAGCAAGCCACAAGGCCAACCCATATTCACAAATAGGGAAGTGGATTCTGCCTTATGATAAGGGGAGCTGTAAAGAATTTGAGGCCATATTTAGTATACCACAAGGGGCAAAAGGATTTCAGCTGTGAGAACCTGCAAGCAAGTCACCAATTCCCCAAAGGCCAAAAGAAGTCATAAGCTATAAGTCAGAGAAGGGTTCGTTTACCTGAATCAGGAAAATGGATGATGAGTGTCCCCAACAATGGCAGAGTATTCTAAGAAGCAAGGAAAATACCCAGAGAAATATCAGCCAAAGCCAGAGTCCAAGAAGATCCTTGCTCTGCACCTTTCACCTTTATTTCCCCTGCTTCAACAAAGTTAGGAAATGGAGGAAAATGGGAGAACAAGGGCAGAAACAAAAGGCTGGGAAAGAGAAAAAGGAGCCAGCCCTCTTCTTAAACTTTCTATTTGCAAAAGGTCCCAGCTGGGGAAAAATTTAACTTTATATCAGATTCAAACTTTGATTATAAGATTATAAGATAGTACTGGCTACTTCTAATTATAAAATAGTTACCTTTGAAACTTAAAATGACCATATATTTTTTTCCAAAGAGCAAAATGAAAATACATGGATCTGCCTGACTTTTCATTCATGAAAGGGGATAACTGCCACTACTGAGTAACTATTCCAGGGAAGATGAAAGACAAAAATAAGGATACTTTCTGGGTGGCTACTATTGCTATTGATCTTGAAATTGGAGCTTTAACATGTATATTTGGTAGTGAGAAATGCGATCCATATCCTGTGAGATCTGTTAGTTCAACATATTCATTTTTCTTGAAGGAATGGTGAATGAGAGTAATATATTACATTAAAAACAGCAAAATATCCTGAAAATTAGCCTGATACTTGCCCTTTCCCAGAGTTTCATATGTCAAGATGCTTATTTAAAAAAGTTTTAAAAGGGAACAGCAGAATTAAAAATGACCTAAATAAAATAGGAGTGATATTCAGTTATGCCCAAGTGATAGTTAACTTGACATGGAGAACCATGCGTTGCAGATGAAAAATGATAAATGACTAGTTATAGCTATGGAGAAAAGGATCTACTTTTAGAACATTATAATGCTCATAGATAAATAATTTGAAGTTGCATTTGCATTAATCAAAATATCAGAAACTAAGGCTTTCTCAAATCTCAATATATTGTGACAGGTTAGGAAAAGATGGTGGCACTGCATTCTGAAGATGCAATTTGAAGATCTAGATCAACCAATTATTTTAAACAATTATCAAAATACTCCAGATTGGCAAAAGCAAGATTCCAATGTACCAAATTATCAATTATCAAGATTTGCCATTCACTAAAAATGCTCCCAAATTGATCGTGGTGAGGCGCAAATCTGTGAATATATTATAAACCAGTGAATTGTATAATTTTATGTGTGTGAACTCTATAGTATGTGGATTAAATCTCAGTAAAGCTGTTACCAAAAAAAAAAAAAAATGCCATTTACACATTTGAAATTGCTTATAGGTTTATAGAATAATACCATATAAATCATTCAACATTCAGTACTCATTAGAAAGTATTAAGAGAGCATCTACTGTATAATAGGAACTCTATCGAGCTCTAAGAGATACACAGTTACAAGCAGAAATAGACCTTGCCTTCATATTGCAGTCTAGGATTCTGACAAATAGATAATTATTAAGCTCCACAACATGTGCTCTGATAAGGTAAGTACAAGATGTGGGGGTTGGGGGGCACATAGGAGGAGAATTTAATCCATATCTGAGGGAAAGGTGGCAGTCAGGGAAACTTCCAGGAGGAAACAGCATGTAAATAAAAACTTTAAGACTCAACATTAAAAAGAATGGTACAAATAAAAAGCTAATCCTAATTCACATCGGAAGGGATACATAGGCAAATATCTGAAGATTTTAAAAAGTGTGATGCATTTTAAGAATTGAATCAGTGTGAAGAAAACAGGGAAATGTGCCAGAGACAATACTGGAGAAGTTAGAGCCTCATGTGAAGTCTGGCTAATCAGCCACTGGGAGGCAGTAAGCAAAGGTGTGACAGCATTCAATTTGCAGTTTTCTTTTTTTTTTTATTATTATGTTAATTATATTAGTTAGTTATGTTAGTCACGATACAGTACATCATTAGTTTTTGATGAAGTGTTCCATGATTCATTGTTGCAGTTTTCAAAGGTGACTCTGGTTTCAATGCTGAGGGTAGAATGAATGGAGAGAGCAGACAGAGGAAACTGAGGCCCTAGTGGAATGGGGAATGATTGGAACTGGGGTGACAGAAAGGGTAGAGAGAACGCTCTGCCCAGATGACCTCTGTTTTCCCTGGGAAGTGGAAGAAACTCTGTCTCTGGGAAAATCCTGACGGGGTAGGGAGCAGGAGTGAAGAGTTTCCAGATCCAGGTTTGAGGAAAGCAGTGACGATTTGATAGTGTCACCATAGAGATTGTAATCTGGACCTCACCAAGAAAATACAAAAAGGTTACCAGGTAACACTGATTGCTTGATTGTGTGTTGAGACCAGAAGTCAGAGTAGAACCATTAAAGTAACGAATTTTTACCCTGAAAATGTGTTCCTCTTTCTTCAGTGACCCCTCTCTTAATGAATGGCATCATCAAACATGCAACTGTCAGAAACATGGGCTCATCTAGGACTCAAATCCTTACTTCTCTCCTTCACATTTCTCAAATTCACCTACTTTCCGGCAATTTCATGGCCTCTCCCTTTAGCCCAACCTGGATTCCTGTAGCAGCTTCCTCCCTGGCTTTGCCTTAAGCACTGTTCTCTCTAGTGCCAAATCATAATGTGATCCTTTGCTGCCAGCACATGAGGCTGCTTAAGACTATTATTGACAGGGGTGCCTGGGTGGCTCAGTCGTTAAGCGTCTGCCTTCGGCTCAGGTCCTGATCCCAGGGTCCTGGGATCGAGCCCCACATCGGGCTCCCTGCTCGGTGGGAAGCCTGCTTCTCCCTCTCCCACTCCCCTGCTTGTGTTCCCCTCTTGCTATGTATCTCTCTGTCAAATAAATAAAAAAATCTTAAAAAAAAAAAAGACTATTATTGACATTCTCTATTGACAGAGTTGAAGGAGGCAAAGAGCGCCACATTAGACAGAGTTTGAGGCCCCTTGCTCCCTCTAACACTTCCTATGCCTCATCCCCTCCCTTACCCATCAGCTACCCATTTTGTGGTCTGCTTAAGAACAGGAAGGACTGGAGTAGAATGAGACAATGAGAGCTGGACCTAGACCCGTTACTGAGTGTGAGTGAAGGACATGCTTGCTCATTTTTGCTATCTTACTGGGGTCACAGGCAGAATGACTAGAAAAAGTATTTATTATGCTCAGTACTGAGTCCACTGGGAAGCCAGTCCAAAATAGGGCATGCCAGGACATGATGCAGACCAGAGGAGAGCCCCTGCCATAGTTTTTGAAGGATGATTTGAAAGTGGGCAGCTGTGCTGGGGTTTGCTGGAACCCGATTCTATCATATCAGCTCAGTATCTGATAGCTTTTTGATGAGTATTTATTTATTCATTTATCTTCTCAAATACCTTCCATGTGTCAAAATATCTCACCATGAGAATTCAAATATGAGTAAGACTCTGTCCCTGCCCTCACAGTCTTGGTAGAGAGATAGCTGCAAACAGACAATTCTAGCAGATTCTGCAAATGTATTTCAGTGGAATCAAGTACAAGTTTCCAAGAGACGATAGGAAAAGGAACACAGGAATGGACTTTATACATGTTTTCCAGAAAACAGAACGTCCAAACTGAATCCTCAGTGATTGGCAAGTATTAAGGTCTTTTTATAATGTACTCCATGTACTACAGCCATGAAAAAATATGCAACTATATATACACACTACATTCAACAGTTAATAGTTAATGAAACACAAATTAAAGATACTGTGGGGTTTATTAAGAATGTTATATGTAATATCCTATGTTTTTTCTGAAGAATTTCAATATTGGGAGTATTATCTACTAACTGTCTTTTACTTTGTGTGTCATGACTGAAAAAAAAAAAGCTCATACTCACAAAAGGCCATGTGCTTTGTTCTTTTCTTGCCATTTGCTCATGCTTGCAATTAACGGTTATCTTTAGAGGTTTTTTTTTTTTTTTCCAGGAAACTTTTTCTGACTCTTGCCCATTTTGTGAGAATTAGTTTATTTAGAATAGAAGAGTAGACCCATAAAGCCACTTAACTGGATGTAGATAAACAGTAAAACATTGTACCATACAGTGTGTGAACAAGAGTGAGAGATTTGCCATGTTCTCTCCTCACTGTGGAAACTCCTCTCTTTCTGAAAGCCCTCAAGGACATCAAGGGCACAGTGTCAAGTCAGAGTACATGCTTCCAAAGTTGTACTTTTTTTCTACTTTGTAGATAGAAACACAGAAATTGAAGGTGTAATATTTTTTCCCCACATTTCAATGGATCATTCCATGCAAACAACACTTCAGCCCTTCTAAAAGACTACTATCGTAGGTGTTAGCCCGGCATTGGGAGTTTGTGCAAAGGTTTTGAGATGAGAGAACATCGTTTCTTTGGAGAATCTATTATGAGCTTTGAAACTGGGGTTTCTGGGCCTAATTCTGGCTGTGACTGGGAGCAAGATCTCACATTGTCAGCATATTAGTTTCTTTTTGTTGATAAAAGAGATAATCGTGCTTAATAATCAAAATAATATGATAGTCAAAAATAATAATGTAGCAAAATCATAGGATCAAGATACAATTAATGTTGGGTTTGGTGTATTTTTTGCTTCCAGAACAGACAGTTGAGAATAAAGAAGGGGGAGAAGGAAAAGGAGGAGGAGGAAGAAAATGAGGAGGAGGAGCTTTTCACAGCCAAAGTAGTAAGTTTGGAGAGACTAGAATAAAAACCAGATGATCCCACTCATACTTCCTAGAAAAAATAGAGATGAGCCACTTAAACTTCCTGGGGAGGGACAGGGGAAGTTGTGGATGGAATGGGACCTCACTGGAAGTCAAAGGCAGGGAGAGAAGGAACTGAAACTGAGGGGACTAGATGGAAAGGATACATACAGAGACTCAAACACTTTCAGGGGCCTACTACTCAGAGCATGTGGAGGTCAAGCCAACCACCATCAGGGACTGCTGTTTACCCTGACAGAGAGAAGCCATGCCAGCCACTCATCTCCTTAATGAAGACTGTGGGCCTCTGGTCAAGAGGTGCCCCTATGAGAGACTTTGCTGAACTCCATGCAGACTGTCTCTGTGTTCACGTGGACTCTCTTTTGAAGGTCCAAAATATTCTAAGATTCTCAAGAGATAAAGAAGAGGTCCTTTATTCCCAGAAGACAAAGAGTGTTATCGAAGGGAAAACCCTAGGACTGAGTAGTACTTAGGTAGACTGAACAACAGGAAATTCCATTCTACTATAACAATAGTCATCATCCTCATAATAGCCAACATTTTACAGAGCAATGACCATGTTATCAGGCATATTATGTGCACTGCATGATTTAACCAGGGTCTTCATCTCTACACTACACCACTCTTAACATCTACACTCTGCTCCCTCCCAGATAAAATGAGATTATGGATGTATAGTATTTAAAGCTGTGCCTGGTGTATATGCTGCTTGCTTATCATTATGACTTCAATATCATGGGAAGGAATGGGAGAAGACAGCAACAGGTTGATTATCTGCTGTGATACCAAAAGTAAGACTGTATCTGAAACTTCTAAGGTTCAGATATCAAAGTTCAGAAAAGTTTATTTCATTTTCCAGAGGGTGTAGTTTTTTATAATTTCCATAGTTTATTCTTCTAACCTCATGCCTGACCATAAGGAGATGGAGCAAGAATCTAAAGTGTTTCCCTTCTTGAACATGGTCCTTGTTTTTTAATCTCTATGTGGAAAGATAGTAAATGACTGCTAAGGCTTACTGTCCTCACCCCATTTACTCCCTCCATCTTTAAGAGCTCTTGAATCATCTCTATACCCTATACCAGCATTTTCCCCATTGAGGTGTTCCCCACTTCTCAGGTATCCACTGATCAAAAGTACTTTTACTCCACTTTGCTGCCAAGTAGGGAACTGACTAAGCTGGTAAGCTTGAGTTGAGTGATGGTGAGAAATTAGTAACATCACTTTGGCCACACATTTAAGCCATGTCCTCCAACCCACATCTGACTTGTGGATATATCTCTCTATTGATTGTACAGCAGGGAAGGAAAGAGTGTTATTTATTGGTGTGCCAAAGCCACACAATGTACACAAAGCAAAATGCTCTAACAGTAGTGTATGTTTTAAGAATATGTCAAAATTGTAATTAAACATTAGGAAATTGTATGAATAATATAAAGTAGTGCTTTATAAAATGCATTCATTCAACAACTATTTCCTGAGCCCCCACCACATACTGGGCACCAAGGATACAAGGATGAAAAAAAAACAGACAAAATCCCTGTAGTTACAGAACATGCAGTTTAGTGGCAGAGACAGATAGTAATCAAATAATCAAAAATAAATGTGAGGACTGTCTCACATTTAGGTCTTTCCATCCATTTTGGGTCTATTTTTATGTGAAACTACAATGGTGACACTTATTAAAAAGGAATGTTACATGGTGTTTGGAAAGCACATTATGGAGAACTCAAGCTAGTCAGGTCAGGAAAGGCTTCCCTAAGGAAACGGAAACCGAGCTTAAATCTAAAGAATGATCTTTCCAGTTGAGAGGACTAATATACATTCAGTATCCACAATGCAGATCCCAATTATACCATTTCAAAGCTCTGGTCTCTGCTCTTCTGTATGAATTTGTTAAAAATGAAAACAGAACTACAGATATACATATATAAGATCACATTAGACTTAAGAAGCTCCTTTCTAGTGCAGCTAGCAGGGCAGAATACCTAATCCTGAAGCTAGCTAAGAAAACCTTGTTCAAAATATCACCACCAATGGGACAAAAATCAAATGTCAGCCTGGAAATGTAGGAGTTAGAGAATGAGTATTAGGAAAACAGTAAACGATAGCTGTACACAGTAGTAAATAAAACATTGGAAAGATAAACTAATTTCAACCTTTCTGACATGTATGGGTTTTTCAGAATTCCAGTGAGTCCTTGTATTGGGGCATAGCCTTAAAGAATGTTTTCATTAACTTCTACAGACTTACCTTGGCACATAAATGCTAAACTAGGGTTATTTCCTAGGATGAAACTGTTTCTGCATCTGTACATGCAGCTGTATCCAGCAAATCATTGAACCCTAAAGCAAACCGAAAAAAGCCATGACCTACACAAAACAAAACTGGAAACTTCTTCCAATAAATGCATGCTTACAAAAGCAGTTTCTTTTTTTTTTTTTTTTTAAGATTTTATTTATTTATTTATTTGACAGAGAGATAGAGAGAGAGCACAAGTAGAGTGACAGGCAGAGGTAGAGGGAGAAGCAGGCTCCCCGCCGAGCAGGGAGCCGATGCGGGGCTCGATCCCAGGACCCCGGGATCATGACCTGAGCCGAAAGCAGACGCTCAACTGACTGAGCCCTCAGGTGCCCCCAAAAACAGTTTCTAAAATAAGTGTTATATATATGCCAGGGTGTTACCATGGTTCAATTGTGGTATTTATTTGTTTCTTTAAGGTATTATTAATTTTCCTATTTTTAAATTCCCTATACAGTTGCAGACTACAAGATTATTTTGATTATGTAATAGATTATAAATGCAATAAAATGTTATTTTGAAAGTATCATCCCCCCCTGCATGTTACTGCTCCCCAAAGGACCTAAATAATTGTTATCAGTGAGCAATTCCTCCAAATGCTACTTACCAAATGAGAAATTTAAGCTAAAAAAGAACTTTAATAAAGCCAAATTTAAAATTGCTGTGCTTCATTCAATGCAAACATGACATTTAAATTAATAGCATTTATCTCTATCCCTTAGGACAGACAGTATAGTTTTTAAAACTACAGATGGTGTATATTTACTTCTGTCTCTCTTTCTGATGTAGACGCATTGTTAATGGGAATTTTTAAATGGTGTTTTTGCAGTTACTCTATTTCATCACCACCATGTTGAATTTAAAAATTAATATGGACTTAGTAAAGCACATTACATCATTAAGGAACTATGAAGAAAATAAACAGTGATATATAAGCTTTACTCTGTGAGCAAATAATACCCATGATGCCTTTCTTTTCTAAACCAGTTCTCCTCACGAAAAGGGAAACATGTGCAAAATGTTTTTCACCTGTGTCAAGAAGTATCTCAGCTTCTGGGACATTTTGTAAGCTTTATAAGCAAGAGAAATATTGCATATAAATGACATCACACCCTACGTTTTAGCTAGTTATGCCTAAATCCTTTGTTGATTATAGGCCATAGAACTTCAGGCAGACAAAAGAAGAATAATCCCTGGGTGCCTGGGTGGCTCAGTTGGTTAAGCGACTGCCTTCGGCTCAGGTAATGATCCTGGAGTCCCTGGATCGAGTCCCGCATCGGGCTCCCTGCTCAGCAGGGGGTCTGCTTCTCCCTCTGCCCTCTTCCCTCTCATGCTTTCTGTCTCTCATTCTCTCTCTCGCAAATAAATAAAAAATTTAAAAAAAAAAAGAAGAAGAAGAAGAATCCCCTATCATGTTGAATGCCAGTCTGTGGTGTTTATGAGTACCGCCTGCTGTGTTAAATGGCTCAAACATCTGTCAGGTGTGCTACATTATAGCCACAGGAAAATCTCAGTACAGGCTGTGTGTCAGGCAAAATGCTTTGTCTAAGACATTGTCACTCCCGCTGATGGATGAGTTCGGTATTCTAAGGAGTAAGATGCTAAATATGTTTCTACTTTGCCGGATCTCTGGATCACATCAGGAGGCACAAATCTCAGACGACTGGAAAGAATAAGATCATTTTTAAAGGACAGTACTTCCCCTGACTCATACAAATGTGTGGGTTTTAAGCTATCCTGGTGAGATGGTCTCCTACCCCTTTGTAATCCTTTTTTTTTTTATATAAGCTTCATTTAACAGGCTAATTTCCGTTTACTCAAAACAAATTAATTCCAAACAATTTGCAAAGGCTACCATACTTCTGAAGAGCATTAGTTACCATTAGCTTTACATTTTGCACAGCACAACGTCTACGATCAATGGGTTTGCAGACACATTATTTAGTGAATTATATTTTAAGCTGTGCTAACAGTCACTAAATCAGGTGATATTGTTTTGGTGGGATGCTATACATGTGTTCTCATGGCCTTTCATATTCTAATATAAAAACAGGTTTGTTTTTTTTTTAATTGACTTTGGGAAGAGCATTATAGTAAACATTGTCTATTATATATCAACCACTTGCTTAAAAATTGCATGATATTCATATCCTAGTCTACATAAAGGTTTAAGTCCTGTCCTTTTAATAATGTAAAGGTTAATATTTTGTAAAATTGACATTCAAAGTTTACTATTTTTAAACTCTACATAACATCTAACATGAACTCTAGTAAATTCTATTCCAAACAAGACAAAAACACGTCTTTAATGGAGATATAGTGAGATGAACAGATAATAAAAACAATGAGCCATCAGTTAGAAATTACAAATCAGGGGCGCCTTGATGGCTGTCAGTTAAATGTCTGCCTTCAGCTCAGGCCACGATGTGGAGTCCTGGGATCTAGCCCCGTGTGGGCTCCCGGCTCAGCAGGGAGTCTGCTTCTCCCTCTCCCTCTGCCTCTCCCACCTGCTTGTGCTCTTTCACTCTCGCTTTCTCTCTCTCCCTCTGTCAAATAAATAAAATCTTTTAAAAAAAAAGAAATTAGAAATCAATCTTTATCTATTCAAAATGTTGCACTACTTAATGTAACTTAGTGAGAAAAACTCACTAAGACCATTATTTCTTTCTAAGAAAACAACTTCAGCTAATGCCCTCAAAAATTCCATAACCTATATATTAGTCTTTACAATTAGGTCAACACAGTTCTGAGGCTAGTAATTTAGCAGCACAAAAATAGGAATTTTAATAGCATTAATGGATAGTAAATATAGAGATTATTCATTAATCACAAAAGAAGATTTTTCTGGGTCATTTATTGATTTACACATTCATTGATTTATTCATATTATCACAAACACTACAGAAAGAATACTGAAAGTGCTAAATATCTTGCCAGATTTTGCCATTTTGCTGATTGGGTCAATTCACAGATTAAAATTATAGTGTGTACTTAATTTTTAGTTTTCAAATCTTTTTACTGATTAAAGTTATACAGATACACATACATGTTTACTATAGATCATTTAGGAAAAAAATTAAAGATAGGAATCAAAATAAAGTGATCCACAATCCTACCACACACATTTAGTAAAAGGCACCCCCTCCACTACAATGCAGATTCCTAAATCAGTTGACATACATATATAGTCCATATCTGATCTTTGTGGTCTGCACCAATGAAACACAAACAAAATACCAGTTGTGGAAATCTGAATAAAGGACTTGATCAGGCAATTCAAAAAAGAGGCAACCAAATGGCCAACATGAAAAAGGTGGCAAACTTTGTTAGTCATGAGGGGAATAAAATTTAAAACAATTTAATATTCTCTAGAATGGCTACATGAAAAGGAGAGAAAATTCCAAGTGCTGGAAAGGATTTGGAGAAACTGAAACTTGCTTACAGTACTAGTGGGATTACATATTGGTATAATGACTCTGAAAATTGTTGAGCAGGGTCTCCTAAAGCTAATTATATGCATAGTTTATGATTCAACAATTAATCTCATAGATATAAATATACTCAACAGAAACAAAATATGTATGTTCACCCAATTCATGTACATGAATATGTAGCAGCTCTATTCACAACAGCCCCAAACTGGAAACATCCCAAAAATCCAATAACAGTAGAATGAATAAATAGCAGTATAGCGATAAATGATATTCTCTTCACCAATAATAATGAACAAACTATACCCAAAACAACATGGAAGTGTTTCAAACATACTGCTGAGTAAAAGAAAATAGGTATCAAAGTTTAAACTGCTCTGCCCAGATCCCATACCACCATCTGCCTTATGGAACAAAAGCCTTAAACTGCTAGGAGAAGGGCAGCAAATCTTATTGCCCTTTAAAGTACTACCAAAAATGTCTCTTAATGGCAGTGGTGTATCTGAAGGAAGGAAACAAAATAGTCCCTCTACCCCTGCAGGAGGAGAAAAATAAATTCTTGGCTGAAACCTACAATTAGGGGAAAAGGGGAAATCATTGAAAAAGCCCCCCCACCCCACCAAGAATCTAGGCACATAGAGCCTACCTAAGAAGAAAGGAGAAAGTCTTCCTCTTCCTGTGCCTACCACCAAACTAATAGAACATCAAGTGACACCACTCTTCTGCTTGGAAAAGGGCAAGAAGATAAAGACCCTCTCTGGTACACAAGTTCAAAGGGAAGACCTAAAGCTGAAAAAAAAGCAAATATTGAGAAAAACCCTGTGGCAAACCAGCCCCCACCTAAAACTCAAGGTAATTCTTTTTTTTTTTTTTTTTAAGATTTTAATTTATTTGACAGAGACAGAGACAGAGAGAGCAGGAACACAAGCAGGGAGAGTGGGAGAGGGATAAGCAGGCTTCCTGCTGAGCCCGGAGCCCGATGTGGGACTCGATCCCAGGACCCTGGGATCATGACCTGAGCCGAAGGCAGTCGCTTAACCAACTGAGCCACCCAGGTGCCCAAACTCAAGGTAATTCTAAAGGAATTTGAAGCCTGTGGTGCACAGAGGTTAACCATAGTTACATCACAGACCAAATTCAGTTCAATTCCTAATAAATTGGCTCAACCCTCCATCCAGAGACCTAGCAATGTGGATCCATTTCCAGGCATAAAAATCTGTTTACTTCAGTCTCTATTATCCTATATAAGGTATCAATTGTCAACAAAAAATTGAAAGCATAAAAGGAAATTTTTAAAAACCTTACTTTCAAGAGATAATCAACAAAACAAAACTTCCTAAATATGAAAACTATAACAAAGAAAATGTAAAGTAACTGAACATACTTGAATAGAAACATACATGAAGAACGTCTTTGCCAGATTTATCAGTAGACTCAACTCAGCACAGGAGTCAGTGAACTCAAAAACAGATCAACAGAAATAACTCAAACTGAAACATTAATAGGAAAGAGTAGGGGTACCTGGGTGGCTCAGTCTGTTAAGTGTCCATCTCTTGTTCTCAGCTCAGGTATCAATCTCAGGGTCATGAGTACAAGCCCCATGTTGGGCTCCACACTGGATGTGGAGCCTACTTCAAAAGAAAGCAAAAAACAGGAAAGAGTAGAACAAAAAAATCAAAGGAGAACATCTAAGAGCTCTGAGATGGTATTAACAGATGGATATATAGGTCATTAGAACCATAAAAGAAGATGGGGAAGTAGGAAAAATAAATGTTTGAAGAAATAACAGCTAACAGTTTTCCAAAACACAGATCTAAGAATCTCAATGAACATTAGGCACAAATTAGGATAAATGCAAAACACACACACACTTAGACATAGCATATTCAAACTCCTCAAAAGCAAAGAAGAGAATATCTTGAAAAAAAGCCAGAGATTAAAGGTGCATAACATAGATAAGGCACAAAGATAAGAATTATGGCAAACTTATCACAATAATCAATACAAGCCACTTAAAAAATATAGTGACATCTTTAAAATGCTGAAAGAAAAAAAAAGAAACTGTTAATGAAGAATGTGCTTTATTGTACAAGTATAAGGTTCTACAATAATAGCACAAAAGAAGAAAGGAAAAAATTTAGAGTATCCTCTCTTTGTGATCCTTAAAGTACATATGAAGTGGTTCAATATTATTTGAAGATATGTTCTGATTAAAGATAACATATTGTAAATTCTAAGGCAATCTCTGTAAAAAAAAAAAAAAAGTAAGAGATATGAATAATAAGACAATAATGGAGTAAAAATGGAATTATAAAAATTACTCAATCCAAAAGAAGTCATGAGAGAGAAAAAAATACAATTATCAGATGACACTAATAGAAAACTGTTAGGAGAATGGTAGATTTCAATCCAACCATATCAGTAACACATTGAGGTAAAAGTACAGGAGAAGATAAGTCAAGGAAAAACTAATCAAAATAAAGATGAAATGGTTATATTTATGTAAGATAAAGTCAATATTCAAGAAGAAATAATAATCTTAAATGTCTATAGAACAACAGAGCTTCACAACTCTTGAGGCAAAACTGATAAAACTGGAAGAAGAAATGGAACAATCCACAGTTAACAGTTGGAAACTTTGACACTCCTCTCTCAGTAACTGAGAGAAAATGTAAACGGAAATTCAGTAACTACAGAGAAGATCTAAACTATGTCATAAATCAAAATGACTTATTTGCCATTTATAGAACACGCCACTAAAATAATAGCAGTATATTATTTTCAAAAGCATATGAAACACTTTCCAAGACAGACCATATAAAGCCAAATGTCAACAAAATTAAAGGATTTAAACTAAGTATGTTTTCTAACAATCATAGATTAAAATTAGGAATCAATAGCAATAAATTATCTAGTAAATCCCCCAAGTATTTTTAAATTAACACAATTCTAATGGGTCAGGAGGGTCAAAAAGGATATAACAGAGTTAAACATATTTTACACCAAAATGACAATGAAAATATGTTAGGTGATGCCAGAAGCTAAAGCAGTGCTTGGGGGAAATTTATACATTAAATTCTTATCTTAGATGAGAGAAAAAATATCTCAAATCAATATTCTAAAGTTTCCACTCTAAGAAACTTGAAGATAAAAGAGAACATTAAGTCCCAAGCAAGTAGAAGAAAGAAAATAAGTAAAACAGAAGTCAATGAAAATGAGAGCAACAAAAAGTGGAAAAAATACATAAAACACTTGTTCCTTGGTGGAGCAGAGTGGGGAGGGGGGAAGTTCAGTAAAACTGGTAAACTCTAGGCAAGCAAATCAAAAAAAAGAGAGAGAGAGAGAGAAAGAGAGACAGAAAATACATTATGATTGTCAGAAATCAAAGAGACAATATCATGACAGATTAATAAGAACACTACAAACAACTCCACACCCATAAAATTAACAACTTAGAGGAAATAGTAAAATTCTTTGAAAGAGACAAACTCTGAAATCTCACTGAAGAAGGTTGTATTTAGATCTGCCATTTTGCTGTTTTTCTATTTGCCATCTATTTCTTTTTAATCTGTTCTTTCTCCTTTCCTGCCTTATTTTATGTTAAATTATTTTGAGTATTCCATTTTCTCTCTTGGCCTACTAGCTTTAACTATTTGCATTTCCTTTTAGTGTTTGCAGGGCATTACAACATCCATCTTTAATTTAGTGCAAACTTCTTAGAGTTAATGTTTAATTATTTAAGTTAAATATTGGAAACTTGGAGTGATATTTCTACAGTTATTCCACATTCCTTGTGTTACTGTTGTCATATATATTATATCTATTTTGTCTATATTTTATAAACCCAATATTCAGTTATAACTTTAGCTCTGAGCCACAATATACCTTTTAAAATACTTGGTAGAAAAAGAAAAATGAAATCTTTTATATTTACCAACATATTTATTATTTCTTGTGTACTTCATTTCTTCTTATAGATCTGAGTTACCATCTATGTCCTTTCCCTTCAGTCTAAAGCACTCCTTTAGAAATTAAAGCAGTTATGTTAGAATCAATAAATATAAAATTATTAATGGACAATTTTGACAATTTGAACGTGTCTTTCCAATATTTTATGGACTTTTGTTACTGATAAGAAGTCAATCATTAACTGTACTGCTGTCCCTTGCATGTAATTTGTTATACTTTTCTAGCTGCTTTCAATGTTTTTATTGATCACTGACTTTCAGCAGTTTGACTAAAATATCCCCAAGTGGGATTTTCTGTTTCATCTTACTTGAGTTTTAGTAAAAATTCTTGAATCTTCATTTTTACATTTTTCCCCACCAATTTGGGAAGATTCTGGCTTTTATAACTTCAAGATTCTTTTGAAGACTTGAAACTCTCTTTCCTTCCTCCTGAGACTCTCAGTCTCCCTCTTCCCCTCCTAGTATGTAAATTACACATATGTTGGACTGTTGGATATTGTTCCACAGCTCCCTAAGATTCTGCTTAGTTTTCTTTAAATAGACTTTCTTCTGTTATTCACATTAGGTAGTTTTTATTGATCTAATTTCAAGTTTACCAATATTTTTTCTACCACCTCCAAATGTTGAACCTATCCATCAATTTTTCTTGTTAATTATTGTACTTTACAGGTCTAGAATACTTTTTCAATTGTTTCTGTTTCTATGTTGATATTTCTCTAACTCTTCACTCAAAAGATCAATTTTTCTTTTATTATCTGAGCATATTTGCCTTTAATTTTTTAACACATTTATAATAAGTATTTTTGATATCTTCATTTGCTAAATCTAATTTCTGGATGCACTAAAAGTCAACTTCTACTGATTTCTTTTTTGACCCCAAAGCATAGGTCACATTTTCCTGGATTTTTGGCAGGTCTAGTAATTTTTAGTTGAAAATGACAGTGTAGATATTGTAATCCGTAATCTTCTCCTGAGGATTGTTTTTTGTTGCTTCCTTTGTTTTCTGTATTTTGTTGTTGTTCTAATACACAGTTACCTATTCCAGATTCAAAGTGAAAACTTGTCTACACTGCATTTTGCAACAGGTGATATCTCTGCTTGATTTTTATAAATTCCCAAAGCTACATTTTTTAGCCTGAGAGTGTCCCCTGCATCTGCTGTTGATCAGTTAGCCAAGCCAAGTATTTGACTAGAGTATAGACATGGATTTGAGGACTCACTGTGTCTAGGATCACATGGTTTAAGTGATCCCCTCAAGTTTCAGCTGTTCTTCCCGTTTCAGGTCCTGTCCTCCAATGCCTCAAGCCTATTATGCTTCAGCTGCCTGCCACCAAGTGTGCATAGTTTGGGAAATATACTCAGTTAGAATAGCAGCAAACACAAATCTCATCCAGTGCAGCTCTGTCTTTCAAGGCTTATTTTCTTCTCCAATCTCTACTTGTTTGGGGAGTAGTCCCTCTAGGTTCTTCTCTGCATATGTGTAGTTTAGTATCAGAGATTTAGCCAATATACACTGGTGGGTCTGTAATTCTCACAGGATTTCCCTCTTAAAATTACAGCAATCCTTCCAGCCATGACCTGTTTTTTTGTGTTGTTTTGCTTTGTTTTGTTTTCTTGTCATCTCCACCCACAAACATGTAGTTTTCTGCTGCCATAGACATAGTGGTTGAGAAGAACATACAGGAAAAATAATTACAAAAGCTCAATTTTTACCCTGTACACTTACAATTTTTCAAGAGTAAGATCTTCTCCAATTTTTATAGAATTTAAAATGTTCTCCAGTGCTTCTATAATTTTTTGTACAGATTTTACAACTGCTACCCCCAAAGAGTTGGCATTAATAGTTAATTCTATTGCCAATACTCTAAAGAGTATTTAAAGAGTTGTTGTTTTCATTGTTATTATAGAAACTAAATATGTTTATTAGAGTAAATTTAGAAAATGTAGGTAAGTGAAGAAAATGAAAATTACTTGTAATCTATCTGTAGGTAAACAGGGATAATATTTTGCAGTCTATCATTTCTGCAATGAGATTACCGATTTTCAACCATAACCATTCCTGAAAGGTGTACAAAAGTCATTTTAAGAATGACTTTTATAAGATACCAAACTTGGATATATTAAAAGAACAATAAAGAAATATTATGAGAAACCTTATGCCCAAAAGAGGGACAGCCTAAACAAAACAGCCAAATACCTTTAAAGAAAAAAATTACCAAACCTTAAAAATCTGTGGAGAGCAGAGGTAGTCAGTTTTAGACATTGATGCAACTCAGTATCTTTCTGGAAGTTTTGAAGAAAATCAGGGCTGCATTAATAGATTTTGGAGTTATCAATAGCTACATAAAACTGGATAGAGACCATATCCTGTTGGCCCTTGTAGGACATGTGATTATCTTTATTCTAAAAGCAATAGAAGCCACTACAGGTTTTATGCAAGAGGTTGACGTAAGATTTGCCTAGAGAGAAGTTCAGTAACTGCACTACAAAGCCTTTACTGGAGGAGAGACAGAGTATGCAGGGAAATAATGATTATTTCAGTAGGTCAGATGAAAATGATGGTCTATAGAGATTTTGATGAAAGTAGAAAGATTTATGAGATAACTAAGAAGGTAAAATCAAAAGGGTTTGTTGATGGATTTGATGTTTAGAATGAAAAGCAGTTTCTTCTGGCCCATGTATCTACACGGGAATGAAGGAAAGTGCATACCATACATTCATTTTTTTTATTTGTATCTACTGGGAAAGTGTGTGAGCCTCAAGAGGAATTTTTCTTACACATTTAAAACACTTGATCTCAAAATTAACAAATATAGAGGGAACAGATCTCAACATTTAAAGGCCCTATATGATAAACCCTCAGCTAACATCATACTCAGTGATGAAATGCTGAAAGCTTTTCCTCTAAGATTAGGAACAAGGCAAGAGTGTCCACTCTCACTACTTTTATTCAACACAGGATTGGAAGTCCTAGCCAATAAGGCAAGAAAAAGAAATAAAAGGCATCCAAATTGGTAAAGAACAAGTAAAACTGTCACTATTTGCAGAAGGCATAATACTATATATATAGGAAACCCTAAAAACTTACCAAAAAAATATTAGAACTAATAAATGAATTCAGTAAAGTTGCAGGATACAAAACTAATATGCAGTAGTCTGTTGTGTTTCCATAAACGAATAACAAACTAGCAGAAAAAGAAATTAAGCAAATAATCCCATTTACAATCGCATCAAAAATAAAATAGGAATAAATTTAACCAACAAGGTGAAAGACCTGCCCTCTGAAAACTGTAAGATATTAATGAAAGAAATTGAAGATGACACAAATAAATGGAAAGATATTCTATGCTCATAGAAGAACACATATTATTAATAGGTCAAAACTACCCAAAGAAATCTATAGGTTAAATGCAACCCGTATCAAAACACCAATAGCAGTTTTCACAGAACTTAAACAATCCTAAAAGACCCCAAATAGCCCCAAAAGTCCCTCTTGAGAAAAAAGAACAAAGCTAGAGCTATCACAATCTCAGACTTCAACATATACTACAAAGCTCTAGTAATTAAAAGAGATACTGGCACAAAAAATAGACACAAAGATCAATAAAACAAGATACAGAGCCCAGAAATAAACCTATGTTTATAATTACTCTACAACAAAGAAGGCAAGAATATACATGGAGGAAAAGATACTATCTTGAACAAATTGTGCAGGGAAAACAGGACAGCCGCATGCAAAAGAATGAAACTGGACCACTATCTTACAACATATACAAAATAAACTCAAAATAAATTAATGACCTAAATCTAAGACTTAAAACTCCTAAAAGAAAACATAGGCAGGAAACCCTTGGACATTGACCTTAGCAACCTTTTTCTGGAAAGGTCTCCCCAGGTAGGGAAAACAAAAGCAAAAATTAACAATTGGGACTACATCAAACTAAAAACCTTTGCAAGTGAAGGAAACCATCGACAAAATGAACAGGCAACCAACTGAATGGGAAAAGATATTTGCAAATGATATATTTGATAAGGATTTAACACCCAAAATACATAAAGAACTCCCACAACTCAACATGAAAAGAACAAATAATCTGATTAAAAATGACCAAAAATCCCTGCCTTCATGGAGCTCTCATTAAGAGGATTATATTTGTTGAACTTGCTATTAACAAAGAAGGAAAAGTAGCACCATCCACAAATCTCTTCCTTGGTATCAGGGCAAGAGGAGAAATTGTTTGGCAATAAAAATGATGCCATGGCTCCTTTTGGGTCATGATATGGACATAGGTGGGCTACCACTTCTGCTATTTGTCCAGGGAAAGCTGAGGAGTTGAATTAAGTCTCACAAAAGAACCTGAAACAGCAGGTTGCATAGCCAGGGTAGACTGCCTGCTGACCTTGGCAATCTTTTTACCTTGTTTCTCTCTTGTTCCTGTCTTCATAAATGAGAGCTTGTGCTTCGCTAATTCATCTCTCCTAAAGCAGCACTTACTGCTCAATGCCCCCAAGCGCAACTGTAATTTCTTAGTGTAACAAAGTAGAGGGATATCAAGAATGATCACATTTTTTTCAGCCATTAGGCAGGCAGAATTTCTTAATGAGAACCAATTTATTTTTACTTTTGCAAAACATTGGGAGTACATAAATGTGCTGACACCTGATCTCTCCTGACTTACTAGTGTGAGTAATTATAAATCAACACTTTGAAACTCCCCTAGCCAACTCTAACATTGTAAGATAAGTTCCATGAAGGCAGGGATTTTTGGTCTGCTTTGTTTGCTGCTGTACCCCTAGGGCCTAAAATTGTGTTTGATACATATTGGATTTTCAAGATTTTAAATTAATCAACACCAGTGACTTAGCTCAAGATAAAATGTATTAAGTGCCACTGATACTTAAAACGAGAACAGTGTATTTCAAGTACCCCAGGAGAGTAGTAGTGAGCATTCCAGGCTTAGAGAGAGGGATATTTAAAATAAATCCTGAAAAATAAAAAGGATGTGGGTCATTAAGAGATAAAAAGAAAGGACCAGTCCAGGTAGAAGTCAACAACATCATCTAAGGAACATATTGTGTGTACAAAGAAGAGCAAGTGATGAAGTGAATTCATGAAATGGAAAATGAAAGAGAGAAAAGAGAATGAACACTGGAAAGACAGGTTATGGTTGAGGTTCACGTAGGCAAATACAGAGACTCGAATGGCAAGCCACAGGATATGCATTTTATTCTCTTAGAGTGGAGAAGCTGCTTTCTTTTCTGAACATGAAAATGAAAGTCCTATCTGAGTCCTGGAAAAATTAATCAAGCAGCAGTCCAGACTGATGAGGATAGAACTGAAGACAAAACGTACAATAGAAAGGCGGGTCATACCCTTCCTGAATAATATAAAAAACAACACCTGGCAGCAAGGGGTGGCCTCTTCCAATTGAATCTATCTGATTTTAAAGAACATGAATTCGTCATGACAAACCATGAGAGACTATGGACTCTGAGAAACAAACTGAGGGTTCTAGAGGGGAGGGGGTTGGGAGGATGGGTTAGCCTGGTGATGGGTATTAAAGAGGGCACGTACTGCATGGAGCACTGGGTGTTATACACAAACAATGAATCATGGAACACTACATCAAAAACTAATGATGTAATGTATGGTGATTAACATAATAAAAATATATATGCATATATAAAATAAAAATAAAAATAAAGAACATGAATTTGTATAACTCACTTCAGATGGGCAGTAAGATTAAAGGAAAAAATGCTATAAAACCAGGAACTGTGGTTTTTTAGATCTGTCAAAAATTGATTTTTTCCCTTATTCTTAAAGGATTTTAGGTACCAACTGTAGAATAGTAAAACCAAAGGGTAAAAATAGCTTTTAGTACAAAAGGTAGAAACACAAAGAGAAAGGAAAAGCCCAATGGCAATAGACCGCAATGATACAAGAAAGGTGTGTTTGGCAGAAAGAGCAAAAAGCAAGTAGGAGATGAGAAAACAGTGTGGCGCAACCCCTAGAAGTGTATTCTGAAGGAAATAGTCCATGATAAACTACAAAATCCACAGGATGCATATATTATGGAAAGAAAGAGTTCAGAAAAAAATGAAATTCAGCTATAAGAATTTATACAAAGGGCAGTACAGCCCTAGTAATTGATTATCCAAATCCCAAGCAAATAGGAGGATTAGCCTGTCATCTCCCTGCAATCCCCAGGAAGAAATCACAAGGGCCAAAACACTCAGGGCACAAGAGCAGAAATAAAATTTTGATCTAGCAACGTTCGGATAGAGAGAAATTACTGAAACTCAAGGTGAGGTTAGATGGCAAAACTAAATTCACTTTTTTTTTTTAAAGATTTTATTTATTTATTTGACAGAGAGAGAGACAGCTAGAGAGGGAACACAAGCAGGGGGAGTGGGAGAGGGAGAAGCAGGCTTCCTGCTGAGCAGGGAGCCCGATGCGGGGCTCGATCCCAGGACCCTGGAATCATGACCTGAGCCCACGGCAGACGCTTAATGACTGAGCCACCCAGGTGCCCCAAACTAAATTCACTTTTATAAAGTATATGCACCAATTTGTAATGCCTAACTTAAATACAAAGTAATTCTTTTTTATTAAAATTCAATTAGCCAACATATACATTAGTTTCATATGTAGAGTTCAGTAATTCATCAGTTGCATATAACACCCAGTGCTAATGACATCATGTGCCCTCCTTAATACCCATCACCCAATTACCCCATCCCCCCCACGCCCTCCCCTCCAGCAACCCTCCATTTGTTTCCTATAGCAAAGAGTCTCTCATGGTTTTTCTCCCTCTAATGACTTCCCATTTTGTTTTCCTTCCCTTCCCCTATGATCCTCTGTGCTGTTTCCTATATTCCACTTATGAGTGAAACTATATAATTATCTTTCTCTGACTGACTTATTTTACACAGCATAATACCCTCCAGTTCCATCCATGTCGATGTAAATGGTAAATATTCATCCTTTCTGATGGCTGAGTAATATTCCATTGTGTGTATGTGTGTGTGTGTGCACATCTTCTTTATCCATTCATCTATCGATGGACATCTCAGCCCTTTCCACAGTTTGGCTATTGTAGACATTGCTGCTATAAACATTGGGGTGCAGGTGCCCCTTTGCATCAATATATTAAATACAAAGTAACTCTTGAGCATAATTTTATCTCACACTATTCATTTTTGTTTGAAACTTCAATTGCATTGTTTTTCCATTTTCTACGAATCCTTAGTTATCATTTAAAGGAGAAATGTCTAAATCTGGTTATGCTCCACCAAATACCTTTCACTTGAACTGGTGCTCAGGTAACATTGGATATACACACACGATTGGGTCTCCAGGCTTTAGAGAGGAAAGTATGAGAAGAGTGACTATCTGATTGGCATTCTGAGAGGATAGCAACATGAAATGCACATTATATGTTAATCTCTTCCTTTCACATATGAAAAGGTTGGAGATTATTCTGTCCCTTCCTTACCCAGAACATGCAAAGAGTTTGACCGTGATCTCTAGTCCATTACCTGACGATGTTCATGCATTGCTATACTTATTTTTAAGATTGAATCCTCTGCATAAGAAGTAACATGTCATTGATACACATCATATACAATAGCCTGGAAATTGTTCTTACTTTTCTCTGTGAACCAAGCTTCTATGAGTGGAAGAGAATCAGGTGAAATCACCATCTCTTGGCCATGAAAAGAGAGCAGAACATGAGAAACCAACCACACGGAGGGGAGCACAAGCTTTTACCCAAAGGGAGAGCAGACCATGTAATTCATTGGAGGCTATTAAGAACCAGACAGAAAGCAGGAGAGAGATGTTCTCCAGGAAGAACTGGGAGGAGAAGGATACCCAAAAGGCTGTTTACTGAAACAGAAGTTGAGTTAACCTGAAAGGGACTACATTTTAAGCCACTAATTGACTTAAATGGATAAACGGAATTCTTTCACACACATTCACATATCTCGCCCCACTCCTGAGAGAAATGAACTGACACACTAATCAGAGATCATATCCATTTGCATGCTTTACTAAATAATTTCAGGTAGACATGAAATCAAGAGGTTCAGGTAAAATAAAAAGAATCATCAAAGGCAGCTCCCCAGGTCTTTTCTTCCCATCTAGAACAAAATGAAGGAAGTTTGGGGAGTTCCTCACACAGCAGAAAGTGTTTGGATTATAAACCATGTCTATTTTACACTCCGGAGTGTTGAAAAGCCTTTGTGATGTTCTCCAGGAAGCCAGGCTCTTAACCTCTGGGTTCTACTTACTATAGCTAATGCTCACCTAGGGACATTCTGCTAAGGGCATTTCAGAGATAAAAATACATTAGTGTATTTGTTCAGAAGTCCATTTGAGATTAGACAGTGTCACCTGATTCTTTTCTTCTCCCCACAAGATCTCCCTCACCACACCCATGCAAGGACAGATGGCAGGTCGGCTGCTCTGACTCCCTCCTATGCAGTTAAGTGCAACTGTTACAGAAGAATAAGAGTAAAGAAAGTTTTACTCCTGCACCTATGTGGCATTGATTCCAATTTCATGTGATCTAACTAGTTCAATTTTGGCCATGATCTCTCTTCTCATTTAAATGCGATCTTGCCATTTATTTCTTGAGACAGCAGGGTCCTCTACACTAGTCTTCTTTCCATAAAAATCCTAACTAATGCCTATCAGTTTGAGCTCCTATTTTGGAAATCTTAATAAGGTCCTTACATTTCGAGGAATATTGAAACTGACTTCAAGATAGAGCATATTTAAGCACGTAAAACTTCAGTAACTTATTTTTCAGGTTAAAAACATTGTCAAATATATTCTGTTAAGAAAAGTCACCCCAGGGGGGTGGAGCAAGATGGTGGAGGAGTAGGAGACCTGGATTTCGTCTCCTCTCAGGAATTCAGCTGGATAGGGATCAAACCATTCTGAACACCTACAAACTCAACAGGAGATTGAAGAAAAGAATAGCAGCAACTCTCTCATCAGAAAAGCGACCACTTTCTGGAAGGTAGGACGTGCAGAGAAGTGAATCCGAGGCGATATTCGGGAGGATAGACGGCGGGGGAGGGGCCTCCGTCGGCCGCTTCTGGCAAGTGATAGAGCCGCGGAGCACAAAATCAGAACTTATAAAAGTCTGCTCCGCCGAGGGACGTCACTCTGGTGGCTAAGCCGGGGGGGGGGGGGTCGGGGACAGTGTGGTCTCAGGACCCTCGGGGTCACAGAAAGACCGGGGGTGCCTGAGTGTGGCAGAGCTCTCAGGTATCGGAGCAGGGAAGCCGGCTGCAGAGGCGGAGCCCAGGCGCGGGCTCTCAGCTCGGGGTCGCCATAAACCGTGATCCGCGGCCCAGGCGGGCCCCTGCTCCTCCAGCAGGGACCCAACAAGCGGCAGATCCGGGGAGACTCACCTTCCTCCCCCGGGAGGAGCCGCGCGGGAGGGCACCGCAGGGATCTGCTGGGTTTGGAGACTCCACCCAGGGTCGGGTGCCAGAGATAGAAACGCGCGGTCACAGGCCGGTGAGCATGGAGTGCAGCTGCAGACCGGGGAGATGGGAGTGACTGACGGCTTTTCTCTGGAGGCTCACTGAGGAGCGGGGCCCCGAGTTCTCGGCTCCTCCAGGGCAGAGATTGGGAGGCTGCCATTTTCACTCTCCGCCTCCAAAGCTGTACGGAAAGCTCGCAGGGAACAAAAGCCCCGGAGAGCAAACCCGAGCAGATTACTTAGCCGGGAGGGGGCAAGGGCGGGGCACTTCCGCCTCCGGCAGAGACTTTTGGAAACCAGGGCAACAGGACCCTCGCCAGAAGATCAGCGAGAACAGCCAGCCAAGACCAAGTTTACCGATCAATGAGAACCGCAGAACTCCAGCGCTAGGGGAATACTGAACATAGAATTCACGGCTTTTTTACCATGATTCTTTAGTCTTTCAAAGTTAATTTTTTTAACTGTTTTTTTTTTTTTATTTTTCTTTTTCCCTTTTTCAACCAACATCTTATCAATCCCTTTTTAAAAAAAAACATTTTTATTTTTCATTTTTAGAGTCATATTCTATCCCTTCATAGTAGTTACCCATATTTTTGGCATATATATATAAGTTGTTCTCTCTTTAAAATTTTGAGATAGTTTCTTCTAACAGATTAAAATATACCCTAAATCTCTAGTATATGGTTTTTTCTACTCCCCTGCCTGATCACATTCTCTCCTTTTTTTTTCTTTTTCTTTTTTCTTTTTTTAAATCCTCTTCTTTCTTTTTTCAAACTTCTTATCAATTCCTTTTATAAAATTTTTTATAATTTCCATCTTTACAGTCATATTCCATCCCTTCATCATATCAACCTTTATTTTTGTACGTATATAAGTTTTTCTTTCTTTAAAATTTTGGGAGGCACTTTCTTCTAAAAGACCAAAATACACCCCAAATCTAGTGTGTGGCACTGATCTATAGACCAGCCTGATCATATTTGATCACATTCTGTTTTTTTTTTGTTGTTGTTGTTTTGTTTTGTTTGTTTTTGTTTGTTTTTATCTTTATCTTTTTCTTTTTTTTTTCTTTTTCTTTTTTCTCTCTTTCTGTTTCTTTTTCCACTGCTTCAGGTCTTTTCTGATTTGTTTAGAGTATATTTTCTGGGGACGTGGTTACTCTGCTAGCATTTTGTTCTCTCATTAATCTATTCTCCTCTGCACAAAATGACAAGATGGAAAAAATCACCTCAACAAAAAGAACAAGAGGTAGTACCAACTGCCAGGGACCTACTCAATACGGACATTAGTACGATGTCAGATCTAGAGTTCAGAATCATCACTTTAAAGATACTAGCTGGGCTTGAAAAAAATATGGAAGTTATTAGAGAAACCTGTTCTGGAGAAGTAAAAGAGCTGAAATCTAACCAAGTTGAAATCAAAAAGGCTATTAATGAGGTGCAATCAAAAATGGGGGCACTAACTGCTAGGATAAATGAGGAAGAAGAGAGAATCAGTAATATAGAAGACTAAATGATGGAAAATAAAGAAGCTGAGAAAAAGAGAGATAAACAACTACTGGATCACGAGGCCAGAATTCGAGAGATAAGCGATACCATAAGATGAAACAACATTAGAATAATTGGGATCCCAGAAGAAGAAAAAAGAGAGAGAGGGGCAGAAGGTATAATGGAGCAAATTATAGCAGAGAACTTCCCTAATTTGGGGAAGGAAACAGGCATCAAAATCCAGGAAGCACAGAGAACCCCCCTCAAAATCAATAAAAATAGGTCAACATGCAGACATCTAATAGTAAAACTTACGAGTCTCAGAGACAAAGAGAAAATCCTGAGAGCAGCTAGGGAGAAGAGATATGTAACCTACAATGCTAGAAACATTAGATTGGCAACAGACCTATCCACAGAGACCTGGCAGGCAAGAAAGGACTGGCAGGATATATTCAGAGCACTAAATGAGAAAAATATGCAGCCAAGAATACTCTATCCAGCTAGGCTGTCATTGAAAATTGAAGGAGAGATAAAAAGCTTCCAGGACAAACAAAAACTAAAGGAATTTGCAAACACAAAACCAGCCCTACAAGAAATCTTGAAAGGGGTCCTCTAAGCAAAGAGAGACCCTAAAAGCAACATAGACCAGAAAGGAACACAGACAATATACAGTAACAGTCACCTTACAGGCAATACAATGGCACTAAATTCCTATCTTTCAATAGTTACCCTGAATGTAAATGGGCTAAATGCCCCAATCAAAAGACACAGGCTATCAGACTGGATTAAAAAACAAGACCCATCGATATGCTGTCTGCAAGAGACTCATTTTAGACCCAAAGACACCCCCAGATTGAAAGTGAGGGGGTGGAAAACCATTTACCATGCTAATGGACACCAAAAGAAAGCTGGGGTAGCAATCCTTATATCAGACAAATTAGATTTTAAACCAAAGACTGTAATAAGAGATGAGGAAGGACACTATATCCTACTTAAAGGGACTATCCAAAAAGAAGTTCTAACAGTTGTAAATATCTATGCCCCTAACATGGGAGCCGCCAATTATATAAGGTAATTAATAACAAAAGCAAAGAAACACATTGACAACAATACAATAATAGTGGGGGACTTTAACACCCCCCTCACTGAAAGGGACAGATCATCTAAGCAAAAGATCAACAAGGAAATAAAGACTTTAAATGACACACTGGACCAAATGGACTTCACAGATATATTCAGAACATTCCATCCCAAAGCAACGGAATACACATTCTTCTCTAGTCCCCATGGAACATTCTCCAGAATCGATCACATTCTAGGTCATAAATCAGGTCTCAACCAGTACCAGAAGATTGGGATCATTCCCTGCCTATTTTCAGACCACAATGCTTTGAAACTAGAACTCAATCACAAGAGGAAAGTCGGAAAGAACTCAAATACATGGAGGCTAAAGAGCATCCTACTGAAGAATGAATGGGTAAACCAGGAAATTAAAGAAGAATTAAAAAAAATATATGGAAACCAATGAAAATGAAAACACAACTATTCAAAATCTTTGGGATGCAGCAAAGGCAGTCCTAAGAGGAAAGTATATAGCAATACAAGCCTTTCTCAAGAAACAAGAAAGGTCTCAAGTACACAACCTAACCCTCCACCTAAAGGAGCTGGAGAAAGAACAGCAAATAAAGCCTAAACCCAGCAGGAGAAGAGAAAGAATAAAGATCAGAGCAGAAATCAATGAAATAGAAACTAAAAGAACAGTAGAACAGAGCAACGAAACTAGGAGCTGGTTCTTTGAAAGAATTAACAAGATTGATAAACCCCTGGCCAGACTTATCAAAAAGAAAAGAGAAATGACCCAAATCAACAAAATCACGAATGAAAGAGGAGAGATCAGAACCAACACCAAAGAAATACAAACAATTATAAGAACATATTATGAGCAACTCTATGCCAGCAAATTTGATAACCTTGAAGAAATGGAGGCATTCCTAGAGATGTGTCAACTACCAAAACTGAACCAGGAAGAAATAGAAAACCTGAACAGACCTATAACCACTAAGGAAATTGAAGCAGTCATCAAAAATCTCCCAGCAAACAAAAGCCCAGGGCCAGATGGCTTCCCAGGGGAATTCTACCAAACATTTCAAGAAGAATTAATACCTATTCTTCTGAAACTGTTCCAAAAAAGAGAAACAGAAGGAAAACTTCCAAACTCATTTTATGAGGCCAGCATTACCTTGATCCCAAAACCAGACAAAGACCCCATCAAAAAGAATTACAGACCAATATCCCTGATGAACATGGATGCAAAAATTCTCACCAAAATACTAGCCAATAGGATCCAACAGTACATTAAAAGGATTATTCACCACGACCAAGTGGGATTTATCCCTGGGCTACAAGGTTGGTTCAACATCCGCAAATCAATCAATGAGATACAATACATTAACAAAAGAAAGATCAAGAATCACATGATCCTCTCAATAGATGCAGAAAAACCATTTGACAAAGTACAGCATCCTTTCTTGATCAAAACTCTTCAGAGTATAGGCATAGAGGGTACATACCTCAATATCATAAAAGCCATCTATGAAAAACCTACAGCGAATATCATTCTCAATGGGGAAAAACTAAGAGCTTTCCCCCTAAGGTCAGGAACGCGACAGGGATATCCACATCACCACTGATATTCAACATAGGATTGGAAGTACTAGCCACAGCAATCAGACAACAAAAAGAAATCAAAGGCATCCAAATTGGCAAAGAAGAAGTCAAACTCTCACTCTTTGCAGATGATATGATACTTTATGTGGAAAACCCAAAAGACTCCACCCCAAAACTGCTAGAACTCATACAGGAATTCAGTAAAGTGGCAGGATATAAAATCAATGCACAGAAATCAGTGGCATTCCTATACACCAACAACAAGACAGAAGAAAGAGAAATTAAGGAGTTGATCCCATTTACAATTGCACCCAAAACCATAAGATACCTAGGAATAAATCTAACCAAAGAGACAAAGGATCTGTACTCAGAAAACTATAAAATACTCAGGAAAGAAATTGAGGAAGACACAAAGAATTGGAAAAGCATTCCATGTTCATGGATTGGAAGAACAAATATTGTGAAGATGTCAATGCTACCTAGAGCAATCTACACATTCAATGTAATCCCCATCAAAATACCATCCACTTTTTTCAAAGAAATGGAACAAATAATCCTAAAATTTGTATGGAGGCAGAAAAGACCCTGAATAGCCAGAGGAATGTTGAAAAAGAAAAGCAAAGCTGGCGGCATCACAATTCCAGACTTCCAGCTCTATTACAAAGCTGTCATCATCAAGACAGTAAGGTACTGGCACAAAAACAGACACATAGATCAATGGAACAGAATAGAGGCCCAGAAATGGACCCTCAACTCTATGGTCAACTCATCTTCAACAAAGCAGGAAAGAATGTCCAATGGAAAAAAGACAGTCTCTTCAACAAATGGTGTTGGGAAAATTGGACAGCCACATGCAGAAGAATGAAACTGGACCATTTCCTTACACCACACACAAAAATAGACTCCAAATGGTTGAAAGACCTCAAAGTGAGACAGGAGTCCATCAAAATCCTAAAGGAGAACACAGGCAGCAACCTCTTTGACCTCAGCCGAAGCAACATCTTCCTAGAAACATCACCAAAGGCAAGAGAAGCAAGGGCAAAAATGAACTATTGGGACTTCATCAAGATAAAAAGCTTTTGCAAAGCAAAGGAAACAGTCAACAAAACCAAAAGACAACCGACAGAATGGGAGAAGATATTTGCAAATGACATATCAGATAAAGGGCTAGTATCCAAAATCTATAAAGAACTCATCAAACTCAACACCCAAAGAACAAAGAATCCAATCAAGAAATGGGCAGAAGACATGAACTGACATTTTTCCAAAGAAGACATCCAAATGGCCAACAGACACATGAAAAAGTGCTCAACATCGCTCGGCATCAGGGAAATCCAAATCAAAACCTCAATGAGATACCACCTCACACCAGTCAGAATAGCTAAAATTAACAAGTCAGGAAACGACAGATGTTGGCGGGGATGCAGAGAAAGGGGAACCCTCCTACACTGTTCGTGGGAATGCAAGCTGGTGCAGCCACTCTGGAAAATAATATGGAGGTTCCTCAAAAAGTTGAAAATAGAGCTACCATATGATCCAGCAATTGCTCTACTGGGTATTTACCCCAAAGATACAAAAGTAGGGATCCAAAAGGGTATGTGCACCCCGATGTTTATAGCAGCAATGTTCACAATAGCCATACTGTGGAAAGAGCCAAGATGTCCATCGACAGATGAATGGATAAAGAAGATGTGGTATATATACACAATGGAATATTATGCAGCCATCAAAAGAATGAGATCTTGCCATTTGCAACAACGTGGTTGGAACTGGAGGGTATTATGTTGAGCGAAATAAGTCAAAAAGAGAAAGACATGTATCATATGACCTCACTGATATCAGGAATTCTTAATCGCAGGAAACAAACTGAGGGTTGCTGGAGTGGGAGTTGGGGTGGGAGGGATGGGGTGACTGGGTGATAGACACTGGGGAGGGTATGTGCTCTGGTAAGCGCTGTGAATTGTGCAAGACTGTTAAATCTCAGATCTGTACCTCTGAAACAAATAATGCAATATATGTTACAGAAAAAAAAAAGAAGAAGGTAGCAGGAGGGGAAGAATGAAGCAGGGGAAATCGGAGGGGTAGACGAACCATGAGAGCCGATGGACTCTGAAAAACAAACTGAGGGTTCTAGAGGCGAGGGGAGTGGGAGGATGGGTTTGCCTGGTGATGCGTATTGAGGAGGGCACATTCTGCATGGAGCACTGGGTGTTATGCACAATGAATCATGGAACACTACATCTAAAACTAATGATGTAATGTATGGGGATTAACATAAGAATAAAAAAATTTAAAAAAAAAAAGGAAAGTCACCCTAAAATGTGTTATGAAAACATTTTCAATGCAACATAGAAAGTGGGCAGTTCTTACTGTCTACATACAAGGGATGAATTTAAGACTAAAAAGGGATTCTGAAAATGCCATAAGTCAGAGTCTTGCTAAAATTAGTTAAAAGATGGTCATAAGCAAGCCAACAGGTGTATGGTCCAAAAGTAAATGCTAAAATTAAGACTTCACAGTTAAAAGTCTTTTTAAAATTTACTCAAGGCATTGCATTTTTTTCTGGCAATAGTTGGAATAGATGTTACTTTTTGCCCTGAGAGTTTGATATTTCTTTAGTGTCCCTTACACAATTCTACATTGTAACATGATGACAATGCAGTGCTGCCTACTTGACTGTTTCCTACATTTTAAAAGAAACTCCTAGCTCTGTACTGTTTCTTTAACCCATTTTTTACTTTTTTATTGGTTTTTATTGGTTCGAGTAACTAACGATTAATAAATACCTTTTCTTCAAGTTGAACCCCATTTGGAAATCATTAGAATTCACTGTTTTTCACTTAACATTTGGACTCAGATAAATAGTATGATTGGAATTTTCTTCAAAATAATCTGGAATGATAACATTATTCCAACAAGATCTGAAATGAGTTGATAGTTATTTGAAGCTGGCTTATGAGTGCATGAAGTTCATTATATTATTCCTCTACTTGAAAATGTATGCTTGATTTTTTTTTGTAACAAAAGTTTTTGAATATCTTAATGGGCTATGAAATTCTCATCAGGATACTCTCTCAGTATTGTAGTACCCTCATTCTAGTCACTAGGAGAGATGACGTCACCATTTATTGCCAAGAATTTTCTTAGCCTTGAATTAACACTATACGTAAAAAATATTTGATGAGCTATTCATCTTGTCATTTATGATGATATGGCATTCTGTCCCATCCCTCTGAGTCTCTCAATGCTGGCTAAAAGAGTTAATTCCTAGAACACCTCAGGAGAGAGCTTCAGGTATTCCAATTTTGTTATTATTTTAGAAGAAAAGAAACTTAAAAACTCGTTCAAGGTCACAAGCAATTTGCTGTAAGAATCAGCCCAGGAAACCAAAACTACATGGTGCTGGAAATGAGTTCTAATTACTGGAGGTTTTCTGGATCAAGACTAAACTTGAATCATTGCTTTGATTGAGACTAAATTAGATTATAGACAGGCCTGTACTTTTCCAAGTTAGTGTTCTCTTCTCGGAGTGACTTGGTAGTTATGCACTAATTCAAATGAATCATCTCCAAATTTAAATCAAAAGCGTGTTTGGCAATAACTACAGGCTTTATGGATCTATGCAGAAACTTGCTGGCAGCGCTCTTCATCAGTCATAGGTTTATGACTCGTATCAGTCATCATGAGTAAGGACTGTCACGGTCACTAACATAGACCGTGGCTGAATAATCAGTGTTATGCACCTTAGTGAGGTAAGTTATGGTAGTTAATGAGACTGATGTTGTCATATCCATAAGAATAGTGAAGTTCTTACGATTATTTTTAGAGCAGATAGGGAGAGCATTTCCTGTTCTGATAGTTATAATCTTTCTCTCATAAATAACCAAATATTTTGAGTCTATACATTCAGCTTTGACTGCAATATGTTCCAGAATTGGTACCAAGAATATTTCATTAAAATAGATTTCCCAGGAAACAAAATGCCAATGCATTGCCCTGAAGAAAATGTTTCGATAGAAAAAGTGTTTATATTTCTTATTTGCCCTTAATTAGTGAACTATAGTATAGAACATTTTAATTTAAAGTTTCGTGAAGGCTCATAAATATCATGAAATTATTTCATACGTGGCCCTGAAGAGGGGAAATGAAGTAATCATTTCCAATTAAATGACCTGTTAGTTTTCAATTGCCACGTAACAAATGATCACAAACTCAGAGGCTTAGGACAGCCCCCATTTATTTACTTACAGTGCTGCAGGTCAGAAAGCCAGCCCAGCATGGTTCGGTTCTGTGCTCAAAATATCACAAGGCTGAAATCAAGGTATAAGCCAAGCTGAGTTTTTGTTAGGAGAATCTGGGAAAAAGCCAATTCCATACTCAGTCTTGGAAGTAGTGGAGTTCACCTCCTTGCTAAGGTAGACCTGAGGTCTTGTTTCCTTGCTCACTATCAGCCAAAATGAACAACCTTTGCTTCCGAGGGCTGCCCACATGTTTTGCCATGCAGCCTTCTTCATCTTCGGTTCAGAAACAGCATGTCCAGTCTTTCTCCTGCTTTGTGTCTCTGAATTCTGTGACCAGCCAGAGAAAAATCCCTGCTTTTAAAGAGCTCATTAGAGTAAATATGTCACCCCTGAATAATTTCCCTATCCCAGCGTCAACTCATTTGGGACCTTAACTGAATCAGTAAATATCTTAACAGCAATACCTAGATTCTTATTTAATTAAATAACTGGGAAAAGATGTGTGTGCACCTAGGGCCAGAATCTTAAGGGGCCACCCTAGAATTCTGCCCATCCTGAATGGTACTGTATAAAATGAAATTTTACTGCATCTAAGTATTGATAACAAATTATCTAAATGACAATCTTTAAATTCCCTTATATACCTTGTTAAGTCTTAGTCCATTTGGACTGCTATAAAAGAGTACCATAGACTGGGCAGCTTATAAACAACAGAAACTTATTTTTTGCAGTTCTGGAGGGTGGGGCATCCAAGATCAAGACAGATTTGGTGTCTGGAGAGAGCCCTCACCTGGCTCACAGACAGTTGTCTTCTTGCTGTATTCATACGTGGTGGAAGGGGCAAGGGAGCACTATGGAGTCTTTTTTATGAAGGCACTAATCCTATTCATGAAGGCTCCACCCTCATGACCTAATCAACTCCCAAAGGTCTCATCTCAAAATACCACCACATTCGGTGATAGGGTTGAATATGTGAATTTGGGGAGAAACAATATTCAATTGGTAATACCTGTTAATACATACACACAAGTCTTGTGCATCAGAATTTTTGTTTTACTTTCATTTTTTCGGTTTGATTTTTTTTACTTCTTTTTTATTGAAGTATAGTTGAAATACAACATTAGTTTCAGGTGTACAGAATAGTGATTCAACAATTCTGTACATTATGCTATGCTCACCCTAAGTGTAGTTATCATCTGTCACCATACAACATTATTATAGTATTATTGACTATGTTACCTAAGCTGTACTCTTCATCCTGTGACTTATCTTACAACTGGAAGTTTGTACCTTTCAGTCACCTTCACCTATTTCACCCATCCCCCCAAACCCTTCCCCTGTGGCAACCACCAGTTTGTTCGCTGTATTTATGATTCTGCTCCTGAGTTTTATTTGTTTATTCATTTATTTTTTTAAGATTTTATTTATTTATTTGACAGAGGAAGACACAGCGAGAGAGGGAACACAAGCAGGGGGAAAAGGAGAGGGAGAAGCAGGCTTCCCGTGGAGCAGGGAGCCCGATGTGGGGCTCAATCCCAGGACTCTGGGATCATGACCTGAGCCGAAGGCAGATGCTTAATGACTGAGCCACCCAGGTGTCCCTGTTTATTCATTTACTTGTTTTGTTATTTAGATTCCACATATAAGTGAAATTACATGGTATTTGTCTTTGTCTGATTTATTTCACTTAGCATAATACCTGCTAAGTTCATCCATGTTGTCACAAATGGCAAGATCTCATTTTTTGTGGCTAATATTCCATTGTGTGTGTATGTGTGTACACATTTTCTTTATCCATTAATCTATCAGTGGACACTTAAGTTGCTTCCGTATCTTGGCTATTATAAATAATACTGCAATAAACATAGGGATGCATGTATCTTTTTGTATTAGTGTTATCTTTGGGTAAATACCCAGTAGTGGAAATACAAAATTGTATGGCAGTTCTATTTTTAACTTTTTGAGGAACCTCCATAGTGTTTTCCATAATGCTGTACTAATTTGCATTCCCACCAACAGGGCACAGAGTTTCCCTTTTCTTCACCCCCTCACCAACACTTGTAATTTCTTGTCTTCTTGATACTAGCCATTCTGACAGGTGTGAAGTGATATCTTATTGTGGTTTTGTTTTGCATTTCCATGAAGATTAGTGATGTTGAGCATCTTTTCTTGTGTCTGATGGCCATCTATCTGTCTTTGAAAAAGTGTCTATTCAGGTACTCTGCCCAAGGGAGCTACTGTTGAAGGATGGGGGGCTGACACCAAAACGTGGCAAAATGATGTTCTCAAAAAGCTTTGTTTGTTACTATGAATAAAATACACTTGATTTTTAATATTGATCTTACATCCTGAGACCTTCCTAAACATGTTATTTAGTTCTAGTTATTTTGGGGATTTTCTATTTACACCAACATATCTGACAATAAAGACAGTTTTATTTTTCCCTTTCCAACATAAATGCCTTTAGCCACCTACCTTCCAATATTTTTTGCCTTGTGAGTCAGCCAACTTCTTCTACAAAGGATTAAGTAGTAAATATTTGAGGTCTAGCCAGTTGCACATTCTCTATCATGACCTCAACTCTGTTGTATCAAGAAAGCAGCTATAAACAATATGTAAACAAAAGGTATCAACTGACAAAAAAAAAATTACAAATATAGTGGCAGGCCATATTGGGTTCATGAGATATAGTTAGCTGACCCCTGACTTATTGCACTGACTAAAACCTCTTTAAATGTTGAATAAAAGTGGAAAGAATGAACATCTGTTCCTGATCTTGGGAGAAAAAAGTTTAGTCTTTCTCCATTAAATATGATGTTAGTTGTAGGTTTTTTGCAGATGCCCTTTAGTTGCCTTTTATTGGAAGTTTGCTGAGAGTATTTATGTAAATGGTAGTTGGAGTTTGTCAAACTCCTTTTCTGTGTCTCATGAGATAACATCATAATTTTCCCCTTTATTCTATTAATAAATTGAATGATTTATAATGTAAAACTTGTGAAAAACTGCTGCTTTTTCTTTAAATATTTGATATAATTCACTAGTGAAGCTATCTGGACCTGGGATTTTATTTGTAGGAATGTTTTTCACTACTAAGTCAATTTTTACTTGTTATGTATCTATTCAGATTTTCTATTTCCTCCTGACTTACAGTTTTACTAATTTCTGGGTTTTTTAGAAATTTTTGCATTTTACAAAAGTCCATAAACACATTCATAATTTTCTATTCATTTAATTTTCATAAGTTTGTGATGCCCCTCTTTTTTTTTCTCATTAACCTTTTGTTTTATGGGGTCTCAAAATTCTGTGATAGTTTTCTGGTCAGGTTGTTTCCATTAAAAAGTACTGATTTTAAAAACTAATAACTTAGAACTGCCACAGACACACAAAAACACAAATGATCCACAAAGCATTCTCCTTTCCTTCTGAAGGTTTTATGGTGCCCCCTCTTTCATTCCTGATTTTGTTAGTTTGTGTCTTTAGTCATTTATTTTCTTGGCCACTATAGTTAAAGTTTCCCAGTTTTGTTTTTCTCTTCATTACCAATTTTGACTTTATTGATTTTCTCTATTGTTTTTCTGTTTTATTTCATTGTTCTATCACATTCTAGTCTATACTATTTCATTCCTTCTGCCTGCTTTGGGTTAAGTGGGTCTTTAACTAGTTTGTTAAGGTACAAGTTTAGATTTTTATTTTAGAATTTTTCTCTTTTTAAATATAGGTGTCTCAAGTTATAAATTTTCCTCTAAACATGGATTTAAATGCATCCACCAAATTTTATGTTGTATTTCATTTTTGTTCAGATAAAATATTTTTATCTTGTGATTAAATCTTTGACTCATAAGTTACTTAGAAATGTGTGTAATTTTGAAATATTTGCCAATTTCCCCAATTTTTTCTTTTGTTGATTTCTAATTGACTCATATGTGTTCATTTGATTTAATGCTTTTTAATTTATTGAGATTTGTGTTATGGTCCAATATATGGCCTATTTGAATTTTTTCCATATGTATTTTAAAAGAATGTTTATTCTCCTGTCATGATGCAGAGTGATGATATAAATTTGAGTTAGGTAAAGTTGATTCTTAGACTTGATTAGATCTACTGTATCCTTTCCAATTTTCTGCTCAGTTGTTCTATTAATTTTTCAGATTTAAGAATTAAACTCTCCAATTATTTGTTGAATTGTCTATTTCTCCTTTCAATTTTTTTTCTGGTTTGCTTTACTTATATCTATTGTTAAGTGTGTACCCATCTATAATTGCTATATATTCATGATGTATTGATTTTTTATCATTAGGTAAAATCTCTGTCACATGTAATATTCTTGGCTGAATGTATACTTTGTCTGATATGAAAATAACCACTCCAGATCTCCAATGGTTACTTTTTACATGATATATTTTTCCATCCTTTATTTTCTACCTACTTTTGTCTTGAATCTATACTTTGTCTCTTATAGAGAGCAGATGGTTATCCAATCTGATGATCTCTGCCTTTTGATATGAGCCTCTCTAAGTAAATTTTTAGCTATTGTATTCTTCAAATCCAGAATTTCCATTTGGTTTCTCTTTTTATAGTTTTTAATCTCCTTATCAAAACCTCTATTTACCCAGCAAGTGTCACCATGCTGTTCTTTCAATCTTTAAACTTTTTTCCCTTAATTCTTTGAACATCATTATTATAGCTCCTTTGAAATATTTATTTTCTAAATTTCAACATCTGGGCTAACTCAGAGTCTCTAATTGCTTCTTTTTTCCTGATTAGAGTTACACTTTCTTGTTTCTTTTCCTTTCTCATAACTTTTGATTTAAACTACCATTTTAGATACTGTTATATACTATAAACACCCTAGATTCTGATATTATCCTCCCAAGGGTTGTAGTTATTGTTGTTTGGTTGTTTGTGTCATGAGCATGCTATGAAGGCACACACATGAGTTGTGTCAATGTCAGCTTTATTTAATCATAAAGCAAGGTTAACATAACTGAAAAGCAGTTTCAGGATTCCAAATTCAATGACATTCCACTACATGTTTAACTTGGCTTCTTACACATCACACAAAGCAAAGCATAATATAAAGTCATACAACAAGGGGTGCCTGGCTGGCTCAGTCAGAGGAGCATGCACCTCTTGATCTCAGGGTCGTGAGTTTAAGCCCCATGTTGGGGGAGATTGCTTAAATAATTTTTTTTTTTTTAAAGTTACACAAGATACAACAAGGTATAGAAGTTTTTTATTATTATTTAAATCAAGTTAGTTAACAAATAGTGTATTATTAGTTTCTGAGGTAGAGTTCAGTGATCTATCAGTTGCATATAACACCCAGTGCTCATTTGATCACTTGTCCTCTTTAATGCCCAACACCCAGTTACCTCATCCCCCTACCCACCTCCTTTCAAGCAACCCTCAGTCTGTTTCCTAACTCTCTCTCTCTGATTTCATCTTATTTTTTCCTCCCTTCAAGGGTTAGGAAGTTAACGAACCAAATGTAAAGTCAGTCAGTTGAGATCAGGCCTCCATGCCCTCAAGATCAGTTCTTATGCTGTTTATTATGTTCAAGTAGTGGAGAACCTCTGTTATGTTCAGAGATCAATTGGGCAGATCCTTTGGTGGCAGGTGCCCTTTTGACGTGGTCAGACGTAAAAGGGTCAACGTCTGGAAAGTCTGACAGCTGCAAAAAACTCTCCCTTTTAAAAGGAGTTTAATCAGTCTTGGGATTTTGCGGACCTCCTCTGGTTCTGCTGGTTATCACTTCTGGATGTTGTCAACCTTTGCTGGCGTCGGAGCTATCTAGTCTTGGCTGCAATGCGCTTGGCTGCTTGCATCACTGCTTGACATGAGTGACTCCATCTTGCTCTCTACAGTTTGCTTATTTAGTAATCTGCCTGGATTAAATCTGCGGAATATGTCTCACTTGCAGGACAACACTGCTGATGTCTATACTCAGGGAGAATTTTAAATTCTTGTTTTAATTTTTAAGATTGGCTTCCTAGGGACTGGTTCTATATCTGCATAGATTATGGTCAGCTAGTTATTGGCCGTAGGTTGTGCACAAACACCTTAATCCAAGAAAGGCTTCTACCCTCTGCCCAAGGATCTGTGTACAGGTTGGGGAACACATTAAAAGTTCAGCATTTTCAGGTATACTCCTGGTTTTACTTTCCATCAGGCCCTCTTATGTACTACCTGTGCATGAACACAGCGTCCCAGACCAGCTGTGATTTGTTAAAACTCTGGAAACTTTTCACTATCCCATGAACATTTACATGGACTTCCAGTTAGCCAGGGATGTGTAGAAAGTTTATCAAGTCCTCTTACGTCTACCTCATTTCCTGGATGTCCTTGTTAAATTTCTGCCTAGGTCATTGTCTACTGCTTGCTGCAGCCAGAATGACAACCTCAGACTAGCCCAGCTGTTGGCCTTCCCTGGTGATGTGCCATCAAGATCACTACTTTTACTGACAACACTGCTGAGCAGGGTTTTCACCTTCCACTCCAAATCAAGATAAACTCCTCCAAAGTCAAGCTTCTGGTGTTTCTAAGTCTTCCTGCCCTGGTAGAATAAAATGCAACTTCCAAACTAGGTTGCAAGGGAATAGCCATAGGCAAGAATGCCACTGATTCCTACTGATCTTGTCTGAAGTTCAGTAATTTTTTATGAATTAACACTTCTCAATTTGTTGCATGACTTTGGTAGATTTCCAGAGCTCTAAAATGGTTGTTTTTGACAATATGTTCAGTTTTATAGTTGCCTTTTGAGGAAAGAATTTTCTGATCTCTTTGTGTTGCCAAACCAAAAGTTTCACCTCAGGCATAACTTTTTGATCTAAGGTCAAAAGCTCTCTTATCTCCATATTACTTTTAAGCAAAGCACTGCCATGTTTATGGTTTTTCTTCATTTAAATGGAGATACTGAGAGGAAGCAATTTTCACTTTCATTACCCAACTGAATGAGAACAACTCAGTGGCAAAAACAAGTACCAATTAGCTAAATGAAAAGTTCAAGCTGTGAATTTATCTTCAGGGCAAACTGCAATGATTTGAAGGGCAGCAGTGGGAGGCAAAGTATACAAGCAAGACAAAATAGATACTCTGGAGGTGGGACCTTCCTTTGTTGTTCATTATAAATTATAGATAGATTGACTGATTTTATATCTACATTTATGATATACAATCATATAATTTATTTAGACTGTAGCTTGAACTGAATGCAGGTCACTGAATTAATTTGAATAAGTTCACCTAAACAAGGTATTTATAGAATAGTTATCAAGCTTAATCCTTTTACTTAAGAGTATAACATGTTTAAGAAAAGTTTTTTTAAACCTATCCAACATCCAGGGGCACCAGGGTGACTCTGCCTTTGGCTCAGGTCATGATCCCAGGGTCCTGGGATGGAGCCCCACATCAGGCTCCCTGCCCCGCCGGAAGCCTGGTTCTCCCTCTCCCACTCCCCCTGCTTGTGTTCCCTCTCTCGTTTTGTCTCTCTCTGTCAAATAAATAAATAAAATTAAAAAAAAAAAAAAAACCTATCTACCATTCATTTAACATAGTAAAAATGATGCCTGGTAAAACATAAACCAAATTACATGCTTGTCAAGAAAATTAAAGATATACAACAATTTGATTTTAAAAACTGAAAATAATTAAAAGTTGGGGCGCCTGGGTGGCTCAGTCAGTTAAGCATCCTGATTCTTGGTTTCAGCTCAGGTCATGATCTCAGCGTCCTGAGATCTTGTTCAGAGTCCAGCCCACACTCAGCAGCATGGAGTCTGCTTGTCCCTCTCCCTCCCCCTCTACTCCTCCCACCAGCCCCTACATGTGTGATTGTGCTCTCTCTCTTTCAAATAAATAAATAAACAAATAAACAAATAAATAAAATATTTTTAAAAAGAAAATTAAAGGTTAGGGGGAAAGAAATTTTTAAAAAATCTATTACTACCAAATATTGCCAAAGCTGTGGAAACTCACAGGAACTCTCTACATGCTGGTGGGAGAATACATTACCACTGCCACTTTGGAGAACAATTCCGTGTTACCTAATAAAGTCTTTAAAAGCCCAATTATACAACCCAGTAATTCTATTTCTTCCTTGGAGACATAAACAAGAAAAATCAATTAAAATAAATGCACTAGATCTAAATGTATCAAAACAGAATACGTTTAAAATATAACAATAAGTAAAAATAAAAACAAGTTGTAGAAAGATATTGAGTATGTTACATTTATTTTTTAATGTATTTGTTTATGTATAAATATAAGAAGTTAATTTTAATATGGTTAAGTAGAGGAACATATTACAAATTCATAGTAGAGCTTGATTCTGGGGAGGGCATGAGGAGAATATGGTATGAGGAAGGAGGAGAAAGGGACTTCAAATCTCTCAGTTAAGATTTATGAGTTTAGAAAAGAAATGGAAATATTGACCCTGTTAATCCTCACTCATAGTACACGGTGTACCTAATATTTTTCTCTATACTCCTAGCTTTAAAAATATGTAACTTCTTTTTTTAATGTGGTAAGATAATATCAAAGACAAATGGAGCTATCATACATGACTATTTGTTGTACCCATCTAAATTACCAGCTAATAGTACCAACTAATATATTTCCAAAGTATTGCTTTAAGGAATGTAGGTGAGTTATGGAATATTCAATAAGTTCACCTATACTGACTCTTCTATAGCATTTATATTAATATATTATCTACATTCAGCACATAATTAGTCAGGGTACTCAACTTGGTACAAAAGCATTTTCAGAGAGATACAAAGTAAAACTTGACATATGATTGATTTCATCTTTAAAAAATATATGCATTAACAAGAGTCTAGATGAGTTATAGACTTCTCTTATTCCTTTAATATTTGAGAAATGAAAATGAAAGGCTGCACCAGGGCCAGCATTCTTTTTGACCAACAATACAATTTGCCTCTAGTGCTCACCACCCCCTCCATGAAGTCCTACCATGTTGCTCTATCTAATCCCTATTTCATAGCAGTACTATAATCCTGAAAACAAAGTTTTTTGTGTCCAAAGAATTGAGAGGGCAATTTAACCTTTTTGAATAGATTAAATAATTGATATTTTGCTCTAAAGCATGATTCTTTTCACCCAACCTGGAAGTCAGGAGACCTATGTCACAGCTCTGGATTTCTACTTTGGGAACCTGAACAAATTTGGGCCTTATCAAATAGGGGGCAAAAAAAGGGTGTGGGGCAGTAAGGTAACTTTAATTCCCTTCCCAACGTAAAATATGCATCAACTTACTTGAGCAAGTCACTTAACATGGCTACACTTCAATTCCCTTATCTTCAAAATACTAACTGACCTATCAAGAAGGATAGTGTACAGTTTAAAAAGATAATAAATATAAAGTATACTTGGAACTTGGGGTGCCTGGGTGGCTCAGTCAGTTAAGCGGCTGCCTTCGGCTCAGGTCACGATCCCAGGGTCCTGGGATTGAGCCCCGCATCAGGCTCCCTGCTCATTGGAGAGTCTGCTTCTCCCTCTCTCTCTGCCTACTTGTGCTCTCTCTCTCTGTCAAATAAATAAATAAAATCTTTAAAAAAAAAAAAGTATACTTGGAACAGTGTCTGGTTTGTAACAAATGTTCATTAAGTGTTTGCTATGATCATTATCACCATCATCACTATTTTTATTAGTATCAGTAAGAGTTTTAATAACCCCAAAACCTAGTTTTATAAAAGTCATTAGAAACATTCACTTATTGCATCTTTCAACAATTCATTCAACTACTTTAAACTTTCTATGTTTTTATGTAGATCAATGATGCACATCCAAGGAATAAGATATTTAAGACAGCGATTATAATTAAACCACCTCAATTTCTCTGTGGAAAAATCTGCAAGACAAAAATACACAAATGCATTGAGTGTGAAATTATAGTATGTTTTATTCTAATAAAGGAAAGTATGTAAAGTTATAAGTAAATACTAGTGAGATTTATAAGACTGATCTTCACTTAAGTAATTAGTTTTATGTTCCTTAAACATTTATTCCACTTCTTTTTTTTTTAAGATTTTATTTATTTCAGAGAGAGAGAGCAAGCAAGCGGGAGGAGGGAGAGGGACAAGCAGACTCCGAGCTGAGTGTGGAGCCCAATGTGGGGCTTGATCTCACTCATGACCCTGAGATCGTGACCTGAGCTGAAATCAAGAGTCGGTCGCTCCGCTGACTGAGCCACCCAGGTGCCCCCACTTATTCCACTTCCATTACTAGAACTCTTCTCGTGTTACTTCTTACATAAGAACAAACTCCTTTCCCAAATTCACAAATAATCTTTCTTCCCTTCTCTCAAATAACAATTAGATAAAAGAATGATATTCTTGGGGCGCCTGGGTGGCTCAGTCGTTAAGCATCTGCCTTCGGTTCAGGTCACGATCCCAGGGTCCTGGGATGGAGCCCCGCATCAGGCTCCCTGCTCGGCGGGAAGCCTGCTTCTCCCTCTCCCGCTCCCCCTGCTTGTGTTCCCTCTCTCGCTGTGTCTCTTTCAAATAAATAAATAAAATCTTTAAAAAAAAATTTAAAAAATTTAAAAAAGAATATTCTTTTTTTTAAGATTTATTTATTTATTTTAGAGAGAGTGAGTGCACAAGTGGGGGGAGGGGCAGAGGGAGAGGGGGAGAATCCCAAACAGACTCCCCACTGAGCACGGAGACCAAGGCAGGGCTCAATGCCACCACCCTGAGAGCATGACCTGAGTTGAAACCAAGAATCCGATGCACCCCAGGATGATACTCTTATAAGAAAACTCAATCTGACCAAGGGCAGGAGCCAGAATCTTTCAACACAATTACCAAAGGACTATAATCCATCTCCACATTTCACAGTGTAGGCTGATGATAATCTGTATCAATAATTGTTGTTTCCTATAGGCTCATTTAGTTGTGTGACAGAGGCATTTACTATACACTCTATCCATGTGCTCATCCACATTTCAGAATGCTCCTACAGTTTGGCCCAGTGCCAGAGGACTAGTTCTGGCCAACAGACTATGCACAGAAATAATAAGTATTCTTTCCAGATTGAAGCATTTAAAAGCCAATATATAAACCTTCTGCTATCCCTTTACCTGCTGAGGCAACAGTGGAATCCACTTACTGAGATGGCAATATCACAAGATTAAAACAGCCTAGATTTGGGGGCACCTGGGTGGCTCAATCGATTAAACATCTGCCTTCAGCTCAGGTCATGATCCCGGAGTCCTGGGATCAAGCCCCACATTGGGATCCCTGATCAGCAGGGAGTCTGCTTCTCCCTCTGCCCCTCAGCACACTTGTGCTCTCTCTCTCGCTCACTCTCTCCATCTCTCTCTCAAAGAAATAAATAAAATCTTTAAAAAAAAACAAAAACAAAAGGGCGCCTGGGTGGCTCAGTCCGTTAAGCATCTGCCTTTGGCTCAGGTCACAATCTCCAGGTCCTGGGATCGAGTCCCACATTGGGCTCCCTGCTCAGCAGAGAGCCTGCATCTCCCTCTGCCTGCCTAGCACTCTCTCCCTCTCTCTCTCTCTCTGTCAAATAAATAAATAAAATCTTTAAAAAAAAAATCTTAAAAGAAAACACCCTAGATTTCTAAGTCCATCTTTAGAAGGCATCCCTCCCATATAACTGCAGACTTAATGTGAGAGAGAAATTAACTTGCATATGTTAAGCCACAAAAATTTCAGTTTTGTTTTCTTAGCTGAGCATAATCACTTTAAAGTGCTATAAGTTGCCCATCTCCATAAGCTAGTTGGCAACTGTCATATAACTTATGTTCCTAGGTACACAGATGTCATTAACAGTAGTGTTCTTTGAATAAAATATTTTGTCACATTGAGATTATGGTAGCACATTGCTAGGGAAAAAGAGAGGAAGAAATTGGCAATTTCAGAAAGAAAAGATGTATCCCAAGATAATGACCACTCACTCCACATAAATCCTGTTTCCCTGAATAAATTTATATAAAATATAAAGGGGCGCCTCGATGGCTTAGTCGCTTGAGCATCCAACTCTTGCTTTCAGCTCAGGTCATGATTGCAGGGTTGTGGGATCAAGCGCCACATTGGGCTCCATGCTCAGCGGGGAGTCTGCTTGAGATTCTCTCTCCCTGTCCCTCTGCCCCTCCTCCCCCACTCTCACTTATGCTCTCTCTCTGCCCCAATATATATATTGGGGCACCTGGATGGCTCAGTCAGGTGGGTGTCTGGCTCTTGGTGTCAGCTCTGGTCATTATCTTATGGGTCGTGGGATGGAGCCCCATGCCAGCCAACATGGTCAGCAGTCTGCTTGAAGATTCTCTCCCTCTGCCCCTCCCCCAACTCACGCTGGCACTCTCTCTCTCTCTAAAATGAATGGATAAATCTTTGAAAAAATATATATATAAATATAAAACATATCAGATTTATAATGAAGATATCTATTCTTCTAAATATCAATCTTTCCTCTTAGAACTCCAGATAGAAATTTAAAGATTTAAAAATTTATTTCAAGAAATACCCTTTCCCATATATCCCTCTTCCACATATACATATGGATTGGGAATTAGTAGCATAAATGTGATTCAGAGGTAACCTGGGAAAAATAATTGGAAGATAGTAAATTAGTAGATTACATAACTATGAGTTTTTCTAGTTTACTGTTTTTCCTACCAAACTGCAAAAGGATCTGTAAGTGTTTTAATATTTCCTACAGAGAACTTGAACACCAAAATTAAAAGCAAGTGTGTGTTGGGGTCAGCAATCAATTATTCTATCCTAAAATAGCTATTTAACAATTATCCTTTATAACGGCTCCTTGTTGTAAGTCTTAATGATGAATTGTTTCATAATTCATTAAATGTGTAAGAACAAGTAAAGCTTTCCTTTAGATTTCCAAATGAATTTCTGTTGTCATCTCTGTTACATTCTATTTTTGACTCAGATCAAAAGTTTCCAAATAGAATCACATGTTTTTTTCTAGTTTGCAAATTTATTTTGGAAAGGAAGAAAAGAGAGAGAGAGGATAAGATCCCAAACACATATCACTGTCATTTACTAAGAGGCTTTATATTATGATGAAAGTATTGCTCTGTAAATTTGCAAATAAGTTGTAGGTCAATCAAATGACAAAGATTATGTTTTCTTCCAATTTTGGCCATTCTATATGATGACTTTTAATGTGTTTTAATAATATGATGTTATGAACATTTTGAGAATTGCAATTTCAAGTCTTCAGGGAAAAGGTATTTCTTGTATGATTAAAAAAAAAAAACAACAACTTTGGAAGACTATATTTCTACCAGTCCATTTTCAAAAGTATATAACATCAAAAGATTTTTGGCTCCAACAGACATCTAGTTTTCTGCCAAGATCAATTCTACAATCTGTAAGTGACAATTTTCTCCTTATATAAAGAAAGCAGTGAAAAATCATAATTTATCTAATTAACATCTTTCCCCAGTTTGCTCTCAATACTGCAGCTATTAACTAGTACTCTGCTACCAATCAATCACCAATTCCCACCATCCCTGCAGGTTATAGTGATGCCAAGCCAGGTCCCAATTCAACTGCTCTTTTCGGGACCCTGCTCCAGTGTGGCTGCCAGCCCCCCACCCCTTTCCCTCCCTGCTACCACCACTTCTATTATTGCCTTAACCTCTAGTGTCACAATTCCTCCAGTCTCGCAAAGAGAAGATATTTCTTCTTAAGTAGAATAGTTATTTCAATACATTAAGAGATATTACAACCTTTTTATTTGGCACCAACAATAATAGCACTACCCTTTCAGAGTTGTATGTCCCCCAGACAATGAGGTTTCATCATATTCATGAGGTACTGGACAAGGAATAATTTGTGTGCCAATAATTTGTCAAGGGCTCTGCTTTTCTCAACACTAATACCCAGAAGCAATCCCATGTTGTCCAAGAGCTCTCTTGCTAAATGATGAAAGAACAAGCCTTCATATTAACTCACTGCTTTCATGTTCAAGCAATCAGGTCCAATTCAAGTTTCTTTCAAAAAAAACTCCATGCCAGTCAGTTGACCTGCCATAGTTATAAACAAGTCATTACATTGCCTTCATTATCTATTCCACAAAATTTCAAATATAAGATATTTATGAATTATCTCAAATTTGGTCCATTTGTCAATGTTATTACAATTTTCCAAATTTGGAAGATATATGTGGCTATTTGGGGCTTGCTATTGTGTACCCTTTGTTTTTTATGAAGACTATATGAGGCAGTGCATTTAAAGAAATGTGTGCTAAACATTAATAAACACTAAACATTAGTTGTCATTATTACTAGTTATCATTATCCAAATTCTTTCTCCCACATGTAGTAGGATTCCACATGTTATAATTTATATCTAAATAAATACCTAATTCCCCTGAATTTTATATCTCACATCTTCTTTATCCATTCATCTATCAATGGATTTTTGGGTTGCCTCCATATCTTGGCTATTGTAAATAACGCTACATTATTTACTGCATATATCTTTTCAAATTAGTGTTTTCATGTTCTTTGGGTAAATACCCAGTACTGGAATTGCTGGATCATATGTTAATTCTAATTTTAATTTTTTGAGGAAACTCCATAATGTTTTCCACAGTGGCTACACCAGTTTGCATTCTCACCAAGATTGCACGAGTGTTACTTGTTCTTCACATCCTTGTCAACACTTGTTATTTCTTGTGTTTTTGATTTTAGCCATTCTGACAGGTGTGAGGTAGTATCCCATTGTGGTTTTGATTTGCACTTTCCTGATGATTAGTGATGTTGAGCACCTTTCCATGTATGTTAGCTATCTGTATATCTTTGGGAAAATGTCTATTTAGGTTGTCTGCCCATTTTTTAATTGGGTTGTCTTTCTGGTGTTTTGTTGTATAAGTTCTTTATATATTTTGAATATTGACCCTTTATTGGATATATCATCCTCAAATATCTTCTCCCATTCATCAGGTTGCCTTTTGTTTTGTTGATAGTTTCCTTTGCTGTGCAGAAGTTTTTCACTTCGATGTAGTCCACTTGTTTATTTTTACTTTTGTTGCCTTCGTTTCTGGTATCAGCACCAAAAACTCATTGCCAAGACTGATACCAAGGAGCTTACTGACTATGCTTTCTTCTAGGAATATAATGGTGTCAAGTCTTACATTCAAGTCTTTAATCCATTTTGATTTAATTTTTATGTATAAGATAGTGGTTCAGTTTCATTCTTTTGCATAAATACCCTTTATTGAAGAGACTGTTCCTTTCTCATTGTTTATTCATGGCTCCTTTGGCATAAATTAATTAACTGTATGTGTGTGGGTTTATTTCTGGGCTCTATTCTGTTCCACTGGTCTATGTGTTTGTTTTTATGTCAATAACATAATGTTTTGAACAATAGCTTTGTAATGTAGTTTGAATTCAGGGTGCATGATGCCTCCAGCTTTGTTCTTCTTTCTCAGGATTGCTTTGGCTATTTGAGATCTTTTGTGGTTCCATATCAATTTTAGGATTATTTGTTCTATTTCTGTGAAAAATACCATTGAAATTTTGATAGGGATTGCACTGAATCTCTAGATTGCTTTGAGTAGAATGGACATTTTAACAATATTGAGTCTTCCAATCCATGAAGACAGAGTATCTTTCCATTTATTTGTGTCTTTTAAAATTCCTTTTCTTAATGACTTACAGTTTTCAGTGTACAGATCCTTAATTTCTTTGGTTAAATTTTTCCTAGATATTTTATTCCTTTTGATGCAGTTTGCAGAAATGCAACAGATATTTGTATATTGATTTTGTAGCCTGCAACTTTTCTGTATTTGTTTATTAATTCTAACAATTTTTTGGTAGAGTCTTTAGAGTTTTCTAAATCTTTCTAAATATGTCATCTGCAAATAGTGAAATTTTACTTGTTCCTTTCTGATTTGGATTTGTCTTTTATTTCCTTTTCTTGCCTAATTCTTCTGGCTAGGACTTCCAATACTATGTTGAATAAAAGTGGCATCTTTGTCTTGTCCTGATCTTAGAGGAAAAGCTTTCAGCTCTTCACCACTGAGTATGATGTTAGCTGTGGGCTCATCTTATATGGCTTTTATTAAGCCATCACCCATTTAAAAAAAGAGCAAAGCTTGTTGGACTGAGATTTTGGAGGCAGATGTATCTGTGTTTGAAATTTGATTTTGTAATCTACTAGTTGTGTAAACTTGGGTAAGTTATTTTATTTCTCTGAATTGTTCTCCAATCTGTAAAATGTGGATAATATTAGATATATTATATGTTAATTTGGGGATTAGTGGAATAATGTATATAGAGTATACAGTGGAATGCAATTGTATTTGGAAATAGGACCTTTAAAGAGGTTATTACATTAAAATGAGGCCCTAGTCCAATCTGATTGATGTCCTTAGAAAAAGAACATATCTGACAGAGAGAGACAGCAAGGATTTACATGAGCAGGGGAAAGGACACAGCAAGAAGATAGCAATCTGCAAGCCAAGGAGAAAGGCCTCAGAAGAAATCCAACCTTTATCTTGGACTTTTAGACTCTAGAACTGTGAGAAAATTAATTTCCTTTGTTTAAGCCACTCAGTCTGTAGTATTTTGTTATGGCAACCCTAGCAAACTAGTAGAAGATAAGGAATTCTAGCGATCTACCTGTTTTAAGGAATATGAGAATTATAAGTTAGGAAATTGCATAATATATTCATAAAGAAACTATAAATGTCTTCAATATGTAAAGTCTATTTAAATGTCCAGAATTTCCTTTCAAAAACTTCGCAGATTTCTCCACTTAATTCTATAAATGAATTCCTTCTCCTTGAGCATGAAAATGGAATATAAATAAGAAATTCAAGCTTAGCTTTCAGTTTTAATTCATACTTCCACAACTGAATTGTTTTCATCTATTTTCTGTTTGACAAGATTTAAGCTACATTATGGACTAAATTATTTTCTGAATTGGGCAGAAGAAAAAATGTCAATTATAACATTGTTTATTTGAAAAATATGTTGTAAGTTTCAAACAACCATTTTAACGTCAAATTTTCAGAATACAACCAAATGTCATTTAGGAACTACCTTGTACCTTAATGTGCATATGCTGTGATATAAACTTATTAAGTCCCCTAGCATACCTTAAAAGTATGCTAATTGTACATAACATCTGACCAAATTTTTTATTACAAGGATCCTAGATTTATTTTTTTAATTGATAACCCCCTTAAATCAGTGCTGTGAAGAACACAGTTCAGTTAGAAGCTGTATTTAGATGAATTGTACTTTGCTCTTAGTTTTTACTATTATTCTTTGTCTTACTTATCGTAACAAAATTGTTCTCTGACGTTTTTTCTCACTCTTCTATCATCTACCACAGCCTGTGAAAGGACCATGAGGGGATTTCTTGGTAAGATACCTACTGACATCATCTGAGTTCCTAAATATTGAAGACTGAGTTTATTTCTTCCTCTTTAATATCTGCATATGTTTTGTTTCATGGTTTATCTATGGCATCATTAAATGCCTGAAGTATCCTCAAAAGGAAGTTGTTATTACTGGCATTTAATTATTAAGTACTAAATTAACCTAGATGACATGTGAGCATATCATTCCAGCTGCTCAAAAATATACAAGGTACAACCAAGTTCATTTCAAATAATGGAGAAAAATCACTCTATATTTTCTTAAAATCTGTCATATTTTTTTTATTTTTTTTTTTTACAAAAGCCTCCTCCTTACTGGAATTATCTCTGTATCATCTCAAAAAAAACTTGTTTAACTAAGAACAGGAGAAAATTTATGTTCAGATTATTGACATGCAAGTATATAAAAAGCAAGACTACCATTATTTACAAGTGGTTTATTACTTTCTTTTCTGAATAAATGTAGAGAGGTTGGTTAATTATATACTGAAAATGTGGAAGAGTTTTTTATACCTCTTGAATGCTATTTTTTTCACATAATTACCTTTAAAGTAAGATAAGCATCTTTGTACTTCCTTAACTATAATAAATGTATATTCTCTAACATATTTTACATACCCTAAATACATTCATTAAATATTAAAACTTTGTCATCAGAAATTCATTTTCCTATTCTAAGACTTGTACAAGTGTAAAGGCTCAAATGTGGTGAGGTTTCACTATAATACTTTTTCTCAGACTATACTTCAAATACAACACATAGTCATTAAGAGCCTACAATATGCAAGGCACTATTCTAAAACTTTAAAAGAATCAGAGATAATTAAGACATTGTTCCTATTCTCTGTGGCAGTAAAACTGACTACCTTGCCGCCACTATGAAATAAATCCTAAAACCTAAATAAATGGTATGCCAATACTTGAAAATAGATGCTTTTAAGAAAAAATTTAAGTGACTAATATATCAAAAGAGAAAAAACTACGTAAAAGTAATTGAAGAATTTATAAAACATATAGCCCCTAAGATGAACCAGTTGCAGGTAGTTTTATAGGTGAATTGCATGCATTCATCAAAAAAAGGAAATACATTACATGAAGAGATCATAGGAAAAAAGCTACACAGTCAATTATGGACACAGATGCTGAAAATACATTTTATAAACATGAACAAGTAGTCTTAATTTTAAAATATCTTTAAATTTGTCTTTTTAAAAATTTTTTATTGTTATGTTAATCACCATACATTACATCATTAGTTTTAGATGTAGTGTTCCATGATTCATTGTTTGCTCATAACACCCAGTGCTCCATGCAGAACATGCCCTCTTTAATACCCATCACCAGGCTAACTCATCCTCTCACCCCCCTCCACTCTAGAACCCTCAGTTTGTTTTTCAGAGTCCATCATCTCTCATGGTTCGTCTCCCCCTCCGATTTCCCTCCCTTCATTTAAATTCGTCTTTTAAATGTCCTAAATAAATTAGGATAGAATGAAAATGCCTTAATATTTTCAAGTATACAAAAATAAAGAATAAACATTGATCTTAATAAAACACATGAGGCATTTATGGGGCACCCGGTGGCTGAGTCAGTTAAGTGTCCAACTCTTGGTTTTGGCTCAGGTCATGATCTCAGGGTCATGGGATCAAGCCCCGAGTTGGGCTCTGCACTCAGCACAAAGTCTGCTCGAGATTCTCTCCCTCTTTCTGGCCCTCCCCCTTGCTCACACACTCTCTCTCTCTCTCTAAAATAAATAAATAAATCTTGTATAAAAAACAATAAATAAATAGGGGTGCCAGGGTGGCTCAGTTGGTTACGCTTCTGCCTTCAGCTCAGGTCAGGATCCTGGAGTTCCTGGATAGAGCCCTGCATTGGGCTCCCTGCTCAGTGGGGAGTCTGCTTCTCCCTCTGCCCCTCAATCTATTCGTGTTCTCTCTCTCTCTCTCTCTCATTCTTTCTGTCTCTCTCTCAAATAAATAAATGAAAGCTTTAAGAAAAAAAAAAACAAAAATCAATCAATCAATCAATCACATGAGGCATTTCTGTCTAAAGTCAGAATCAACATCAGGAGGCCACTATCATCAATACTATCCAGCAGTTTTCTTGAGGACCTAGTTGATATACAAATAAAACAAAATAAAAATATTTTATACTATAGGGGAGAAAGTTTCACAATAAACATTATTCGTGGATTTTTTAGAGTTTCAACCAAAAATCCCCAAAGAATCAAGCAAGAAATTAAAGTAGTCATTTAAAAGAGAAAACAAGTAACCACCTTTAATATATCTTATAGTCAGTCATGGTCCAGGAACCCCTAGAGAACAATGACTTTGGCAATCACCCATGGATGAAAGAGCCTTTGTAGAAGTCCAGGTTTCCAGAGAAGTTCCAACACTCCATTACTCCATATACATATTTATATATATAAAGTCAAATCCTGAGTTGGGCTCTACACTCAGCACAGAGTCTGCTTGAGATTCTCTCTCTCTCCCTCTGCCCCTTCCCTCTGCTCACACACTCTCTCTCTTGACTTCACCTATATTACTCTTCCCCTAAGGTGGCACAGCTTAGGGCCAAGAAGGTTCTTCTTGGACCCATTATTTGTCCCAGAGGAAAAAAGAAATTGTGTGAATGAGCACTCAGCTTCCCCAGATGTGTGGGATACTGCCAAAGAGGCTCATTTCACTCTCAAGCCATCCAGAGTACTGAATCATGACTTAGACATGATGAGGAGCTGGAAGAGGTGGGGGAGTAGCAGACAGAACCCTCAGAGGACATCAGAGAGATGTGGATGCTAACTGTATCACTCATTCTATTAAGAAGCACTTTTTCCATGAGCTGCTGGTAATATTTCACTTGCAGATACCCCCAAATGGCCCACAGGTACCCACAGTACTCCATATGCCTCAACTACACACATTCCCATCCCATGACCAGCTCCCTGGGTGTGTTCTCAGCAGCAGTATGAGTGAGCTTTGTCAAACAGCTAGTGAGCAAGAACAGAAAGTCAGCTGAATCTGCAGGCCAGAAGAGACCACAAACTCGAGCCTTAACCCCATCTTTGGGAAAACAAAACAAAATAAAAACCCTCAGCCTTGTCCATTGCTGGTTCCAGAGAAGGCATATAAACTTAAGAATTCCACCACAAGAGTGACCAAGAAGCCTGAAGCAGGTGTACCCACAGAAGTTTGAGATAGCCTCAGAATCTCAGCAGGGGTAACTGTCTTTGGTAATTCCAAAGACAGTTAGTAAGGACTGGAGAAGGTAACTACTACTTCAAATGTGAAGAAAGCAATGTAAGACTTCAAAGAACACACACACACACACAAACAAGGTAATATGATACCACCAAAGAATGACAATCTTCTGGTAACTGAATACAAAGACTTCTGCACTTTAAGATATGTTCTGCAGATAAAGATTTCAAAATAGCTGTTTTAAGGAAACTCAATGAGCTACAAAAACACACAGAAAGACAATCCAGTGATATCAAGAAAACAATATAGGTAAAAAAATAAGAAGTTTAACAAAGAGATCAAAGAAAGCATAAAAAAGAACCAAATTTCAGAACTGAAGAACAGAATGAATGAAATGAAAAATGCCACAGAAAGCATTGCTATCAGACTTGATCTAGCAGAAGAAAGAATCTGTGAGATTGACGATAGAACTTTGAAATTATCCACTCACAGGAAAACAATAAAAAAAGAATGAAAAGGAGTGAAGAAAGCCTACTTGATCTATGAAATATATCAAAAGGACCAATTTATAATTTATTGAAGTTCCAGAGAAAAGAGAAAGAAGGGGAAAAGAAAACTTATTTAAAGAAATAATTACCAAGAACTTCCCAAATCTACACAGAGATTTGGATATCCACATTCAGTAATTTTGTACATGACCAACAAAATCAACTAAAAAGAAACCTTGTCTAAGACACACTGTAATAAAACTGTGAACAAAGACAAATAGAGAATCTTAAAAACAAGAGAAAAAAGTTTATAACTTTAAAGGGAACCTCTATAAGGCTATCAGCAGATTTCTCAGCAGAAATCTTACAGGCTGGAAAAGAGTATGATATATTTAAAGGGCTGAAAAGACCTGCAAACCAAGAACATTTTACCTGGCAAAGCTATCCTTCAGAAATGAAGGAAAAATAAAGACTTTCCCAGACAAACAAAAGCTGAGGGAATTCATTACTGATGGACCTGTCTTAACAAGAAATGCTGAAAAGATTTCCTCAAGCTGTAATGAAAGGAAGCTAACAAATAACATAAAAACATATGAAAATATAGGGCGCCTGGGTGGCTCAGTTGGTTAAGTGACTGCCTTCAGCTCAGGTCATGATCCTGGAGTCCCTGGATCGAGTCCCGCATCGGGCTCCCTGCTCGGCAGGGAGTCTGCTTCTCCCTCTGACCCTCCTCCCTCTCATGCTCTCTGTCTCTCATTTTCTCTGTCTCAAATAAATTAAAAAAAAAAAAAATCTTAAAAAAAAAAAAACATATGAAAATATAAAACACTCTGATAGAAGTAAAAATATAGTCAAATTTAGGATACCCCAAAACTATACTCTATGGTATAATATTGTGACATGTTCACCATTTAACTTTAGTATAAAGTTTAAATGATAAAGTATTGAAAATACTTATAGCTACAATAATTTGTAAATAAATATACAATATAAAAAGAGATAAACAGTGACATTAAAAACATAAAAGGGGGGGAAGGGCAGAGTTTTTGTATGCAATTGAAGTAAATTTGCTATCAACATAAAAGAGACTATTATATTTATAAAATGCTTAATGTAAGCCTCATGGTTATTGCTAAATAGCAAAAACCTACAGTAGAGTCACAAAAATAAAGAGAACAGAATCAAAGTGTACCACCACAGAAAATCATTTTGCAAAGGGTGGCAAGAGGAAGAAAGGAACATGGGACAAAAGAGACATAAAATAATTAATAAAATGGCATTCACTGCAGGATACAAAATCAACATACAGAAATCAATTGTGTTTCTATATACTAACAATAAAACATCTGAAAAAATGGTTACCTATTCATTTACAATAACATTGAAACAATAATGCTTAGGAATAAATTTAACCAAGAAAGTAAAAGATCTGTATGATAAAAACTACAAGATTTTCTATTAGAAGTCCTAGCCACAGCAATCAGACAACAAAAAGAAATAAAAGGCATCCGAATCAGCAAAGAAGAAGTCAGACTCTCACTCTTTGCAGATGATATGATACTTTATGTGGAAAACCCAAAAGACTCCACCCCAAAACTGCTAGAACTCATACAGGAATTCAGTAAAGTGGCAGGATATAAAATCAATGCACAGAAATCAGTGGCATTTCTATACACCAACAACAAGACAGAAGAAAGACAAATTAAGGAGTCGACCCCATTTACAATTGCACCCAAAACCATAAGATACCTAGGAATAAATCTAACCAAAGAGGCAAAGAATCTCTACTCAGAAAACTATAAAATACTCATGAAAGAAATTGAGGAAGACACAAAGAAATGGAAAAACGTTCCATGCTCATGGAATGGAAGAACAAATATTGTGAAGATGTCAACTCTACCTAGAGCAATCAACACATTAATGCAATCTCTACCAAAATACCATCCACTTTTTTCAAAGAAATAGAACAAATAATCCTAAAATTTATATGGAGGCAGAAAAGACCCTGAATAGCCAGAGGAATGTTGAAAAAGAAAAGCAAAGCTGGTGGCATCACAATTCCGGACTTCCAGCTGTATTACAAAGCTGTCGTCATCCAGACAGTATGGTACTGGCACAAAAACAGACACATAGATCAGTGGAACAGAATAGAGAGCCCAGAAATGGACCCTCAACTCTATGGGCAACTAATCTTTGACAAAGCAGGAAAGAATGTCCAGTGGAAAAAAGACAGTCTCTTCAACAAATGGTGTTGGGAAATTGGGCAGCCACATGCAGAATGAAACTGGACCATTTCCTTATACCACACACAAAAATAGACTCAAAATAGTTGAAAGAGCTGAATGTGACAGGAGTCCATCAAAATCCTAGAGGAGAACACAGGCAGCAACCTCTTTGACCTCAGCCACAGCAACATCTTCCTAGAAACATCGCCAAAGGCAAGGGAAGCAAGGGCAAAAATGAACTATTGGGACTTCATCAAGATAAAAAGCTTTTGCAAAGCAAAGGAAACAGTCAACAAAACCAAAAGACAACCGACAGAATGGGAGAAGATATTTGCAAATGACATATCAGATAAAGGGCTAGTATCCAAAATCTATAAAGAACTTATCAAAGTCTACACCCAAAGAACAAATGATCCCATCAAGAAATGGGCAGAAGACATGAACAGACATTTTTCCAAAGAAGACATCCAAATGGCCAACAGACACATGAAAAAGTGCTCAACATCGCTCGGCATCAGGGAAATCCAAATCAAAACCTCAATGAGATACCACCTCACACCAGTCAGAATGGCTAAAATTAACAAGTCAGGAAACGACAGATGTTGGCGGGGATGTGGAGAAAGGGGAACCCTCCTACACTGTTGGTGGGAATGCAAGCTGGTGCAGCCACTCTGGAAAACAGTATGGAGGTTCCTCAGAAAGTTGAAAATAGAGCTACCATATGACCCAACAATTGCACTACTGGGTATTTACCCCAAAGATCCAAATGTAGGGATCCGAAGGGGTACATGCACCCCGATGTTTATAGCAGCAATGTCCACAATAGCCAAACTATGGAAAGAGCCAAGATGTCCATTGACAGATGAATGGATAAAGAAGATGTGGTATAGGGGTGCCTGGGTGGCTCAGTTGGTTAAGCGACTGCCTTCAGGTCAGGTCATGATCCTGGAGTCCTGGGATCGAGTCCCACATCAGGCTCCCTGCTCAGCAGGGAGTCTGCTTCTCCCTCTGACCGTCACCCCTCTCATGTGCTCTCTCTCTCTCTCATTCTCTCTCTCAAATAAATAAAATCTTAAAAAAAAAAAGATGTGGTACATATATACAATGGAATACTATGCAACCATCAAAAGGAATGAAATCTTGCCATTTGCAACAACGTGGATGGAACTGGAGGGTATTATGCTGTGCGAAATAAGTCAATCAGAGAAAGACATGTATCATATGACCTCACTGATATAAGGAATTCTTAATCTCAGGAAACAAACTGAGGGTTGCTGGAGTGGTGGGGGGGTGGGAGGGATGGGGTGGCTGGGTGATAGACATTGGGGAGGGTATGTGCTATGGTGAGCGCTGTGAATTGTGTAAGACTGTTGAATCACAGACCTGTACCTCTGAAACAAATAATACATTATATGTTAAAAAAAAAAAAAAAGAAGAAGAAGATAGTAGGAAGGGAGAAATGAAGGGGGGGGAAATCAGTGGGGGAGACAAACCATGAGAGACTATGGACTCTGAGAAACAAACTGAGGATTCTATAGGGGAGGGGGAGGGGCATGGGTTAGCCTGGTGATGGGTATTAAAGAGGGCATGTACTGCATGGAGCACTGGGTGTTATATGCAAACAATGAATCATGAAACACTACATCAAAAACTAATGATGTAATGTATGGTGATTAACATAACATAATAAATTTTTTTAAAAAACTATGAGATTTTCATAAAAGAAACTGAAGAAAGTGCAAATAAATGAAAAGATATCCCATGCTTATAACTGGAAAAATTAGTTGTTAAAATGTCCTTACTACCCAAAGAAATCTACAGATTTAATGTAATTCCTATCAAAATATCAATGGCATTTTTTACAGAACTAGAACAAATAATCCTAAAATTTGACCTGGAATAACCAAAGCAATATTGAGAAAGAAAAAGCTGAAGGTATCATGCTCCCAAATTTCAAACAATACTACAAAATATAGTTCAAAACAGTCAGGTACTGGCACAAAAACAGGCACATTGAACAAAGAGTCCAGAAATAAATTCACACTATATGATAAATTAATCTACAAAAGAGGAGACAAGAATATACAATGGGGAATGCAGTCTCTTAAATGGCATTGGGAAAACTGGACAGCCACGTGCAAAAGAATGAAACTGTACCACTATCTCACACGCTATGCAAGTTTAGCTCAAAATGGATTAAAGACTTGAATGTAAGACCTAAAACTATAAAACTCCTAGAAGAAAACATAAGTGGTAAGCAACTTAACATTTGTCTTAGTGACTTTTTTTTTTTTTGGACCTGACTCCATCAGCAAGTGCAACAAAAACAAAAATAAACTATTGGGACTATATCAAATTAAAAGGCTTTTGCACAGCAAAGGAAACCATTAGCAAAATGAAAAGGCAAACTCCTGACTGGGAAAAAATATTTGCATTTGATATATCTGATAGGCAGCTAATATCCAAAATATATAAAGAACTCATACAACTCAATAGCAAAAGAATAAACAGTCTGATACAAAAATGAGCAGAAGATCTGAAAAGACATTTTTCCAAAGAAGATATATAGATGCCCAAAAAACACATGAAAAGATGCTCAACATCATTAATCTTCAGGGAAATACCAAACAAAACAAAAATCACAATGAAACATCACCTCACACCTGTCAGAATGGCTAAAATCAAAAAGATAAAACATTAAGTGTTGGCAAAAAGAGAACCCTTGTGCCCTGTCAGTGTAGCCATCATGGAAAAAATTATGAAGATTCCTCAAAAAATTAAAAACAGAACTACCATATGATCCAGCAATTCCATTTACAGGTAGTCATTTGAAGAAAATAAAAACACTAACTTGAAAAATATATGAACCCCTATGTTCATTGCAGCATTATTTATAATAGCCAAGATGTGGAAGCAACTAAGTGTCCAGCAATAAATGAATGGATAAAGATATGATATGTATGCACAATGGAATATTAGAGAGCCACAAAAAAGGAATGAAATCTTGCCATTTGCAGCAATATGGATAGACCTTGAGGGTTTTACACTAGGGGAAATAATTCAGAGAAAAACAAAATTATTTCCCTCACATGTGAAATCTAAAGAACAAAATAAGACAAAGCCAGACTCATAGAGAACAGACTAATAGTTGCCAGAGGAGAAGAGGTTGGGGGTGGGAGGGAAATAGGTGAAAAGGTACAAACTCCCAGTTATAAAGCAAATAAGTCATGGGGATATATTGTACATTATGGGGAATATAGTCAATAATATCATGTTAACTTTGTATGGTGACAGCCGGTAAGTAGATGCATTATGATGATCATTTCACAATATATATAAATGTCAAATCACTGTGTTGTACACCTGAAACCAATATGATACTGTATTTCAATTACACTTCAATGTAAAAAGTTGTTTATACTGTTCTTGCCATATATTCATACATTTGGAATTATTGCAAAATAAAACATTAGCATTTAAAAAAGGAGAATATGACTAAGTATTTCTTAAGATAACACTCATAATATTGTATAGACGGCAGTTAAAATATAGGAAGGGGGACATGAACTGAAAAAAACCTCCAAAAACAGTTATTTTTCCTTTAAACTCTTCATATAATATAATGATCTAGTTTTTAAATCGGATGTTACATTCTTACTGTTTTTTCTGAGATATATCCCCCTAAAGTATACACTGAATTATGTAAATATAAAAATGCAGAATCCCAAACAAAATTAACAGTATCCTTCAAAAAAACAAAATTAATGATTTCAACTTTCAAATTGAAATGAATTCAAATTTCAACTTTTAAAATCACTGTAAGTTTCCCTAGTTTTTATGTGAATTGGTCATTTGGGATCTTTTATAAAATACAATTCCACCCAAAGGGAAGATAAATATATTAGATGAAGGGTTTTTAATGACTATTTAAAAAAATAATTATCAGTGACTTCTGAAAATGACAAAATATTCAGCAAATGGTATCAGTGTATAATAGACAGTATGAAATTTAAGTACATGCACCAAAAAAACACATTTAGTAACAAAAGAACACCATTTTTAAGGAATTTGATATTTCCCAAAGAATCAAAATAGGATTCATCAAAAAATACAACTTTGTTGAATTGCCCCATACTTGTTTTATGATGTAGTACTGATTTTAATCACCAGAATATAAACATAAGAACAAGTCATTTTTTGTACTGTTTGTCTCCAGCACTTAGAACAATACCTGAGCAGATGTTCAAAATCAGTTTTGAATGAATCACATCTGGAGATGATGCACTAAAATCTTTTTAATGCTTACGACACCTAAATAGTTATAAGTCAGCTCCAGTCACAAAAATATACTGTGCTATATTTCAAATATCAATAAAAAAATAATTTGAAATGTTTCTCTTTTTCATTTACAAAATTAAGAGTTATGTCAGTGAAAAATAATTCCACTTTTCATGGCCTCTATTCAATAGTCTTTCCATCTTTGTTCTTTTTAAAATTAAGCATTAGCCCATATAGAAGCAGAAACCAGAAAGACCTAAATTTGATATGTTCATTCTTGTTATGGATCAGACAGCATGAGTGCCTTGAGGAAAAGAAATTAAGTTGCAAGGTGCTGTAGTAGTGGATTGTGGGAAGAGTGGAGAAGGACAAAGAGGCAGGAGATTTTTAATCATAGGCTTTAGTTTAAATCAGAAATTTCTGCTGAGAATTCCTTTGATAATTGCTTCTAATTTCTCTATCATTTGTCTTCTATGTTTTTAGCTATGTTCATTATGGGGAAGATTTTAAATTTAAAATAATTGTGCATACTGAATTCTCTATTGCCTCAATTTTCATTTCATTACATTCCTTTAATATTATAATGAACAATGTATTCTCATGCATCCAGTTATTAAGGAACATTTGACTAGTCAAATACAACTTTAGAAACCTTACATTCTATTATTTTGGTATTCTATTTTAATGCATTCTTATAGCTTTTATTGTTTTTATTATACCAGTTTTCAGATCTAATTAATGCTGCCAGCACAATAGCTTGTTAAAATGCTTTGAGACAGTAAACAGTGGAGATGTATGCTGTATATATATGATTATTTGATTATTTGATTATTTTAAGTAAAGTGATTGGATGTTAATTACTTAAAATGAGTAAATTCATTCAAAACAGTTAAACTTGCTGTGTGCATAAAAAACTGCAAGATCAAAATAAAAATATTGGGAGCTCCATATAATGCTACTCCCTCCTAATAATATTCAAAAACAAGCAGTACTTTTTATATTGTACCCAGAAGGATTGTCATCCAGTTTCTAGTTATAAGGGATCACACCTTATTTCTAGATAATATATTGATATTGGCTATCTATTGTATTAGGATGTAAGTTTAGCCTAAATGAAAACTGACTTAGACAAGGCAGATGGCAGTATCTAGGCTGACACATTAGATCTTCTGTTTAAAGTGATCAGATGTTTAAGTTCCTTCTTTCTTGTTTTTACCATCCACCAAGTGTTATACTTTCCCTTTAAAGTATAAACTGGAAGTTGCACACATGACTTCCACTCACAACCCAGTGGAAGATCAATGGCAACACCTAGCTGCAAGGGAGGCTGCCAAGCAGTGTTTACTCTAAGCAACCGTAGCCCAACTAAAGCTTGAGAGAATAAGCAGTAATCTCTTTCATAAGAGGTAAATACAATGAAAGCTCACAAATTTATAAAATTACTTTACATTTTTAAAAAATGTAAAAGTTTACAGTTTTCAGTTATATGACTCAGAATTTAGAGCCTCCACATTAAGGGGTCATAACTGAATTTCAAAAAAGGAAGTAATAATCAGGGAACAATATTAATTTTCTTCAACATGATTTTGAATATTGCTCAAAGTAATACTAATCCAAATGGGAGTCAAACTTTATTAGAATGTGCTATCCACAAAAATTTATCATTAAAACATAGTGATAGGGGCGCCTGGGTGGCTCAGTTGGTTAAGCGACTGCCTTCGGCTCAGGTCATGATCCTGGAGTCCCTGGATCGAGTCCCGCATCGGGCTCCCTGCTCGCTGCTTCTCCCTCTGACCCTCCTCCCTCTCATGCTCTCTGTCTCTCATTCTCTCTCTCTCAAATAAATAAATAAAATCTTTTAAAAAAAAAATAAATAAATAAATAATAAAATAAATAAAATAAAACATAGTGATATGTTTCTGTTTTCTTATATTTCCTTTCCTGTGTTGGACACTGATAATCACCCAGCATCCTTTCTTCTTTTCTCCTCTTTCCTAAATAATCCCTGTTTAATTCAAGTATTCACAGAGAAAGGCTCTCTCTCTCTGTGTCACACACACACACACACACACACACACACACACGACAAGAATAAAAAACACAGCAGCTGCTTCACAATCGTGAAGAAAACTAACCTGTGTGTAAAGCTGCTGTTGCAGGCATTAGAGTGGAGAGTCTAAAAGAACTTGGATCCTTGATGAGAAGATTGAGCTGCTGAATCAATCTACCTCAATGCCATCCATCATAGGTAATACATTTTTTTAAACTGGCTTAAGTCAATTTTTCAATCACAAAGCATCCTAATGGGTGTGTATTCCTAAATAATGCTCTTCACTATTCACAAAAGCATTGAGCAATATGGTTTCTAGAATAAACACAACTCTGAAAGAAAAATTTTAAAACCCAAAATTGTCACATTTTCATGGAACAATTTCATATATATTCTGAATAAGTGTGAATAGGACTAAAATGATACAACTTAAGTTTTAGATGATCAAATCAAAACATTGTAATTTTTCAAGGCATTGATTCCAATAAGAATTCACTGAAATCTGTATAGTTTCTCATCTAACCATGTATCATTGTGACCCTCTGAATTTCAACTGAATACAGAAACACAGCCATTAAATCAAGGACAGATGCCTGTTTGTCCAGCACTAAAAAACCAAGTGTTTTCCTGCTAAGGTATGTCTACCAATGTACTTTCTTTAAGGCTTTTTTTTCTTCATTAGGTTTATCTTCCACAAGAAGAATCCTGGAAGCTTATTTATTTTCATAGGCCAGAAGTGCTGAATTATTTAAATGGAACTTCAAATGTTCTCACTCTGCAGTAGGAATTGTCCTTAAAGGATCTTATAATAGTTAGATTCTATTGCAAACAAGCATTTATTTCCCTGACTGAAAGAAGAAACTATTGTATACTATCTGACTGGGGTTTTTTTCCTCGGCCTTCTTTCTTTTTTGTGATTACTATTCGTGACTTACTTACAATTTATTACTCTTTGTATCACGAGACACATCATTATAATTGTCAGTCCTATTTAAGGTTTTGAAAGAGAGTGAAAAAGATAGATGTTTTAGACCTCTGAATAAGAAGTGAAGTAATATTAACATGTGACTGAATGTTGGCTGCTTGAGTAAAACAGATGATCTGATGATTTCTAAAGGGAACACATTCTGGGCTGAGATAAGGTTAACATAACTAACTAAGGCCTCCTGAAAGAATGAAAATAAACATATATGCGTTACTTATAACTTCAAGATGGAACACAGTTCTCCCTTCACTGCAATTTACCAGAAATTTACCAGAAATTCCCTACCTGTTAAAAGCAAAAGATAAAAAGCATTGATATAATCTAGCATACATGCTAGCAAATCATATAACTGAATTACAGTTTCAGATTGAAACAAAAGAAAAAGTTAATATCACAGCTTCTTAGTTTTACAAAGGATAAAGAAATAGAAATTGTAGATGTGGATGAAGGAGAAAATGATACATTTGTTTGAACACATGGAAAGGTGAATTTTTTCCTTAGTAAACTCATAAATAAATAAGGACATAATACAGTTCACATAATTAAGTAATGCTTTCAGAAATCATCATGACAAGATGCCAATATTACAGCCGGTTAAGAGCATAAAACCAGAATACTGGGGTTTAAATCTTGGGCCTACCACTTACTGATTGTGCGCCTTTAAGCAAACTAATGAACATCTCTGGTCCTCAATTTCCTCACCTGCAAGATGGAGATAATGATAATAATAGTAAATCGTTTATAGGGTTGTTACAAAGATTAAAGAGTAAGTATAGGTAATTATTTAGCACAGTAGATGTACTCAAAAAACATAAACTATTATTAATAACTTCATACACAAGAAAATTGTCAATTCATTCTGTATACGTAAGAAATGTTAACTGAAAGCATACTTTTATGTTTCTATTTCAACTTTCAGTGGTTATACAAGTACTTAATGATATGTGATTCTATTTGATAGCCTTGTTGAGAGCAAAATGTAAACCTGCAGTCTATTTCCTTACTTATCTAAATATTGATTTCTTCCAGTATATATTTTTTAAATAATGAATATGCTGGTTATAGTCACAAAGTATAAACATCGTAAATATCTAAAAAGTCTTCTTTTAAATATATTCATTACATTTAACATATTCCAATCACTTATGTGGCACATTATCAAAAATAAAAATAATAGTATTTACTAGATATTTCAACTAGTATATTGGGTATTTTATTTTCACTTAGTTCAGATTTTTTTTTAAGAGAAAGAGAGTGGGGGTGGGGGGGCAGAAGGATAGGGAGAGAGAGAATTTTAAGCAGGCTCCACACCCAGCATGGAGCCAGACATGGGGCTCGATCTTACAACCTTAAGATCATGACCCGAGCCAAAATCAAGAGTCAGATGCTTAACCAATCGAGCCACACAGGCACTCCCTGATTGCTTTTAAATAACAACTATTTCTCTTTGACCTAAGTAAACAAAATTCATGTATTTTAATCACATTGCTCCCAAATCAATCTGCTTTCCAAATTATAAATATTGAGATACCACGGTATTTCCATATAGCATGTGTTACTTTGCATTTGGAAGTCAAACATTGTTCATAATCATCAAATATTTATTACATACCAGCCAGATTCAAGGCATCTCTTGGGCTGCAGGTAAATAAGCCAAAGAACTTTAGAACTGGAAGGACCTCAGAATGTGTTTGACAACTTCCTCTTTTCATTGGTGAAGAAACTGATGCTCATAAAATGACTCAAGACAAGAGAGAAGCTAGAGGTCACTAACTTTGGCCAGGCAGAATTTTCAGATTCCTGTTCACTACATTCCACTGCTTAATATTTGCAGAGTCCCTGTCCTCAGGTTATGGCCAAGTAACTAGAAAACTTGCTTTTCTGTAGAACAGCAAATGGATTTGATTCTAAAAGTATTGTTATGGCCTTTTACAAAGTTATATTGAGACCTACCGAAGGTCCTATCTTCAATTCCACTAAAGCTACAGTGCTATTAATAGATCAAAAAAAAAAATTGGTGATATCCATAGTCCTATCTAAAGTTTGTGATAGAATCATTATGTTATCCTGATTAAAGAAATTGCTCTCCTTTGGTCAATCTGCCCCAGCTATTATCTGAGAACATGTAATCAAAAAGTGCTGGATGACATGTTCTAACAAGAAAAGATGCAGTTGTGTTATTAGAAGATGGTGGTTGAAAAAAAAACTGTAAGAAAAAAACAAACTGCAATAAGATATTCTTGAATCCTGACATATTTCTTGGAAGACATAGTTTTAATCTTTTAATCAATCAGAATATTTGTATTATCTATCTTCATTTTACTTTACACACAGTGACAATTAGAGAACAATCTTTTCTGAAGAGTAAAGAAGAGGGTTAAGCATCTACCTAATGAATGGTATCTGTGTAGAGACCAAACCCTAGAATTCTGTAGGAAATTTCACTTATTTTTCAATTGCTCTTTTTAAGCTGAACATTCTGATTCATTGCCTTAATATCCAATTCTCTTTGTTAATATAAATTCAACCACGGAAAGGCCAGTAATTAAGAAGCACTTAAAATGGGGAGAATTTCCATACCTCCTTGACTCCTATTTGACAAAATGGTTTTTTGCTATTTCTTAAGACCCATTTGTATCACTGTAATTGGTGAAAGTAACACGCACACTTGCATACAAATTTGGCAGAATATGAATGTTTAAATAATTTTAATATGCACAACCCCTTTGTTACTCGCCTCTCTCTTCACCATACTAGACAGATAGTGTACTATCCTTTCCTTCCTGGAATGTTTTAAAAATTATGCCCTTTGGTTCAAGAAAAATAGATAATATCTTTGTCGGTAATGATTCAAATTCTAGTTTTAATGGTAAGGATGTCAAATGTAAACAAATAAAGGGAAAGTAGAGCTTAAGAGAGGATGTGGATTGGAGATTCCTCTAAATGTGAAATAAGAGAGGTCTGGAGATCCAGAGCAGTGAGGAAACTCACCCATTACCCTGGAAAAATTCTTCAGGGGAAGACTATGAGACCCAAGAGAGGAACAGCTGTGTGGTCCATCTAAGAAGTTTGTACCGAAGGCACAAATCAGCCAACTGAGCTGATGCTGGGTTGATCAATGTTCTGTGACCTAAGAAAAATACAGAAGCAGCAATAAGCTGATAGACCTGAAACATCCATTCGTAATGGTAACCAGTATTGATGGATGATTAATGACTTGCTATTCTCCTCCTACCTCCAAACCGTGACACAATTCTCATTGAAGCTTGAGAAGGAAAAACTTTGTTTCACTGTTCACCGGGTGGTCAGGCTGTGCTTGATAGAATATGACATGAGTGCAGCCAAGCTTAAAAGGCAAATAAGTGACAACCAGGGAAGAGACTAGTGCAATATTCAGGGTTGCTGAAAACAGATAATATGCACACCAGACCAAGTAGTACTGTATTAACTTACAGCAAGAAAGGAGAGAGAGTGTACACAAGATCTAATCCCTTGCTGTGCACCACCCCGGCCCAACAAATCCATTCCACAGGCATCACAGGCAGTGTGGCTGCATGCAGCCCAATTTTTGCTGCAGTATAAGGACTGCTACCTCTCCCCTATTGAGTCTGAAATACAGAAAGCTAGAGGTGTGCCTGTGGGCCATTGAAACATGTCTATTTTTTTTAAGATTTTATTTATTTTGAGAGAGAGTGCACAAGCAGGGGGGAGGGGCAGACAAAGGGAGAGGGAGAAGCAGACTCCCCACTGAGCAGGGAGCCTGATGAGGGACTGGATCTCAAGACCCTGGGATCACGACCTGAGCCGAAGGCAGATGTTTAACATACTGAGCCGCTCAGGTGCCCCTGAAACATGTCTTTAAATAGAACAAAGGAGTACACATTGAGTCTGACACAGGGAAAGATATTCCCACCCAAGGTGATAAGCCCAACAAGCCATTGTGGGTTCCCTATCTCTTAGTAAAGGAAGTATTCCAAGCCAAGACCCATTCTTAGGCAGCCAAACTGGGATTGAAAGACTGCATGCAGGAGACTGCCTTTCCTAACAAGTTTCAAGAAGCATAGTTAGGTCATGACATCATCAATTTAACTGCTTTTTTAAAAGATTTTATTTATTTATTTATTTGACAGAGAGAGAGAGAGCACAAGCAGGTGGAGTGGTAGAGGGAGAAGCAGGTTCCCCGCTGAGCAGGGAGCCCAATGCGGGACTCGATCCCAGGACTCTGGGATCATGACCTGCGCTGAAGGCAGACGCTTAACCAACTGAGCCACCCAGGTACCCCAATTTAACTGCTTTTTAAATAAATAAATGTGATTTCTCTTGCAGAAATTAAAACCTCCCCAACACACATGCAGCTGACAACAGCAACAAAATGATTCTCTCATCCATCTTCTGCATCTGCTCTTACTCCTTTTTCTCTATAACCCATTAAAATTTAAAAAGCCATCCTAGTCTCCTAGGCTTCATCAACCTTCTATCCAGTTTTTGCTCATGTCCATGGCTAACCTCTAGTGAAACATGATGACCATCTACCTGTATCTTACCTCTCTCACCATCCTTAACATCCTCACTACTTCTCATTACTTCTACTTCTCACTACTTCTAGTCACTTCCTCTTACTAAATTCTCACTACTTAACATCTTGCAGTCTGCTTCAGTGGATAAGTGATAGTGAAAACCAAAAACAAAAACTACAGGTTTTCCCCACTCTCTGAGAGTAGAGTGCTCCTATGAAAGCTTTCATTAACTGAAACGACATAAAACGAAGAAGCAATCACCACTGTGTAAAAGTGAAAATTCTCTTCGCATTTCCTTTGGGTTAGTGAAAGCTGGTATTAATGAAGGTCTTTTGTAGAAGTGAACTCTAGGAAAGCAAAGGAAACCTATATTTGTGTCTGTGCAAAAAACTGGTTGGTTATGTATGCCCACATATTCTAATAATGTTTTACTTAATATCAGTGACTCTTTTGGACTCTTTTTCTTATTCTTTCTTCTTCATCATCCCATTCTAATCTACTGACTTGCCAAATGTACCCCCCAACACACACATGGAGCTGTGTACCTACACAAATATGCATGCACATGAACATGCAGAGTCCGTTCATCCACTTTGACTTAGTGATTTACAATGACTATTTTTATGGAGAAAAAATTTAAGACCAATTATAAATAATAATAGTGTCTTTAAATACACAATATAGGTTCACAATTTCACATAATTATATAGCCTGCCAGCACAGATTGCTTGATTGACTAAACTCAGAAAATAAATGGTTAAAATAGTTTACAAATAGTTGTTTGCTATTTTATTGTAGGCTATAATAATTATTTGGAGAGACGACTCATGCTGGTGGCAGTTACTGGTTATCAATAATTAATCCCCTTTGGGCTCTAAGGGATTAACCACTTCTTAACTTCCTCTTCATCATTTATCTTGAACTTTTGCTCTACCTTTCCTTCACACATGCACATACACGAGTCCTCTTTCTATCACAGGCAACGTTAATCATACAAGAACAGAAAATCTTCTCATTAAAGCCCTGAAGCTCATTAGGGAAGTTTAAGTTATTCTAACACTTCCCTGATATTGTTGTATCCATGTAGTCAAAAGTGCTGACTTTCCTGCCAGTTAATTGTCTTATATGAGCTGACCTAAAGACCAAAGTGTATTTTCTATGCTGAGTAGAAGACGGAGTTGTAGCTGTTTTTACTAAAGCAACTAATTAAAAAGTTCTCTGCCAAAACATTATTCTTCCTTTAGTGCGATTACATTAGCACACGCTTGTAAGCTTGTTGCAGATATGCTTTATTTTATACAACTGATGCATTTCTGGAAAGTCAAGGATATTTGGAACCCATCTGAGGTGCAGAGATTTCAGGCTAACAGAAACCTATGCAAAATAATCTGCTAAATGAAACATTCTGAGGTATACAGCTATCCTCTAATGTATAAATTTTCTTATAAAGTAATTGTGGGAACACAAAAATAATATTCTATTAAGCTGAAAGAGCATTGGTAAGACAAAGAGTGCAATGTAAAAAAGGAAAGGAAAAAGCAAAGAGTCAAAAATACGACAGACAGATTTGGCAATGTCTGAATATGGGCAGTGAAAGGAGAAAGTCCAACCTTCAGAAAGCAAGCCCACCTAAGACTGATTGTCAAGGAATTCCAGGAATCACCTAAAGGAATAGTGAACAATTAGGGAAGCTGTTTAAGAAAGAGAAAAAAGACTCTTATGTAGTGTACCCAAGTGGAAAGTATACACATAAAAGATTTCCTCTCTCATTGAGTCAATGCAGTAGAAAAGGCATTCATGAAATTAACTGAAGTATCAGTTTTAAAGTTCTAAGTCTTTCAAACTAAAGAGTAAATAGCATGACAAATGTGAATTTTTTTAAGTTGCAGGGCAACCACTGGATTAAACAAGCTAAACGAGTATAATTTTTCTGCAAGCCTTTACTTTTTAAGTATGGTAGCATATATGGTAAATCCTCAACAGAAAGAGTATTTTCCAAATTTAAGCCACAGAAATATTTGCTACAATTATTTCTAGGGGGTAAAGATCAGAGCACCATAAATTATCATAAAGTTATACTAAAATCCAAATAAAAATTATACTAAAAATGACATTAGCAGACAGGAAATACTTAAGTCTAAGCAGTTGATTAAATTTTATTTAAAATCAAAATTTCGAGTATTCATGTGGGACTGGACACATGGCTGGTGTAGAATGATGTCTGGTTTTGACAGGCTGTGAAGAGAAGAAAGGCACTGTGTGCCAACTAGAAAAAATAATGGGCTTTACTATGGCTAACAGTACCAAAGCATTAAGAAATATATAGACAGTGTCTTCCTCCTGACTGATCTTTGGAGTGTTCTGTCTTAGAGCTGCCAGTGGCAAGATGTCTTCAGGAGATGTCAAAATTGGGCATCCTGCCCCCAACTTCAAAGCCATGGTTGTTATGCCAGATGGCCAGTTCAAAGACATCAGCCTATTTGACTACAAAGGAAAATATATCGTGTTCTTCTTTTACCCTCTTCACTTCACCTTTGTGTGCCCCACAGAGATCATTGCTTTCAATGACAAGGCAGAAGAATTTAAGAAACCCAACTGCCAAGTGACTGGTGTTTCTGTGGATTCTCATTTCTATTGCCTAGTGTGGATCAACATACCCAGGAAACAAGGAGGACTGGACCCACAAACATTCCCTTGGTATCAGGCCCCACGCATACCATCACTCAGGACTATGGAGTCTTAGAGGCTGATGAAGACATCTTGTTCAGGGACCTCTTTACCATTGATGATAAAGGTATCCTTCAGCAGATCACTATGAATGACCTCCCGATGGACCAGATGAGACTCTGAGACTTCCAGTTAACTCACAAGCATGGGGAAGTGTGCCCAGCTGGCTGGAAGCCTGGCAGTGGTACCATTAAGCCTGATTTCCAGAAGAGCAAAGAATATTTCTCCAAGCAGAAGTGAGCACTGGGCCATTTTAGGGCCAGGCTGCAGAGGGCAGCCATGAAAACAGAAACTTGTTTGTACTACTGTGGTCATGCTTAAAACACACAACTTTAGACTCAGTGCAGATGTGGTATAGGACAGGACAGGCCTTTCCTGAAGGGCTTTGGGAGGTCAGCTTTCTTCCTCCAGGGAAAATGGCCTGAGCTGTGCTATGGGCCAGGTCAACTGATATATAGTTTAGTGGGGCATCACTTTTGATCTTTTGTTGTTTCTATTAAACTTGAACTGAGAAAAAAAATATATAGACAGATGAACTCTATATGGCTGTTTGACATCCTTCAGACTAAAATTTAGATGAATGCATGTAGTCACAAACTTCTATAGGCTTGAGCATGAAAAACAAAAGATAGAAAAGGTCTAACTCCCAAGGAAACTACTGTAGTTTCCTTAGCACATCCCAAATATCACATACCTTGTAAAATGTTCTTTACTATTTATATACATTGTTGCTTCATACAACATAGAAATTCCTGTATCATAGTACACAAGCTAGGTTATAAAAGCCTCAAACTTTTCAATTACCAACTATAGACAGGATCCTATTTCAACAAATATATAACCAATATGAGTTGTGGTCTTAGGCCAGATTTTTTACTTAAAACTCAGATTTTAACTTAAGCACCTGAGTGGGTAATGAACAAGGGAAATTTGAGGGGAAAGGATGAGGGGTTGAGGAGTTCAGTTTTGCCATATGGTACATTTAGGTGAAAATTTTCAGTAAGCAACTGAACAACCACATCTGAAGCTCAAAAATAAGTAGACTAAAGATAAAGATTTGGGTTTCATTAACAAATGATAGAAACTGAAGCCAATGAAGTAGTGAAGATCATTCAGATGAGCTGTTCAAATGGACAATGTACAGTAATATGAAAAAAAGTCTAGGAGGAAGAAAACACCTTAAAGAAAAAAAAAACTCATTATTTAATGCTTAGCCAGAGAAAAATAAGAATTCCTTACAGAATGACAATTTAACAAAGGCTGCATCATATTATTGCCTTTCATTTTCAGTTTATTTTCTCAGTCCTTGCAAATCACACATACACACACACACATACACACACACATGCAGAGTTCATAATTGTGGTTATTGTATAATAATACCATAATAGCAAAAAAATGTTTGTGAAATATTTACTATGTGCCAGGCAATGTGCTAAGTGTTTTATATACATTAAATCATTTTAATCTTCGTAACAGCCTGTTCTAGTTATTTGTTGCCATTAATAAACTGAACCAAAACTTGGTGTTTTAAAACAACAGCCATTTATTATATTTCATGATTAATGAAATCAGGTTAAAAAATCAGTAGGGTCAGAATTGGTGATACTTATACTCCACATGGAGTCAGCTGAGATCACTATATGGTATCCAACTGGTAGATGGGCTGTTCTGAAGGGTCCCAGAGGCTTAACACACATGTCAGGTGCCTTGGCCAGAATGGCTAGAAAGCTGAGTTCAGCTGGTACTGGTAACCAGAGCACCGACATGTGGTATCTCCAGCGTGGCTGTCTAAGGGTAGTCAAAGTTCGTATATGATTGGCTAAGGACTCTGAGAGACAGTTTTCCAAGAGCAAGAATTCAAATAGGGATGAGCTAAAGTTGTGGAGCATTAGATCTAGCCTTAAAAGTCCCAGAATCTCACTTCCATTTCAGTCTATTCATTAAGAGCATCACAAAGACCAATTCAGACTCGAAGAGATGAAAATTGGACTTCATCTCTCAAAGGAAGGGTAGCAAGTATTTATAGCCATCTTCAATCATCACAAAACCCTGTATGATAAATATGACTACCATTCCCTTTTATAGATGAGAAAACTGAGTCCTCTGTGGTTAATAAATTGCGACAATTCCAAAGCTGGTAAGTAGTTAAACCAGTAATTTAAAAATGGCAGTCCTAACTCCAGTGCCTTAGCCCTTACCTGCTGTTCTAGAAATAGCTGATTATGTATCATATTTGAGGAGCTATTTTGGTTGTCAATCAGTAGATCTAACATAAATAGTGAAATTAGTGGGCCCCTGGGTGGCTCAGTGGGTTAAGCATCTGCCTTCAGCTCAAGCAAGAACCCAGGGTCCAGGGATCAAGCCCGCATCAGACTCCCTGCTCAGCAGGGGAGTCCGCTTCTCCCTCTCCCTCTGCCCCTGCTCCTGTGCTCTCTCTCACTCACACTCTTTCTCAAATAAATAAATAAATATAATCTTTTAAAAAAAATAGTGAAACTATAAAAATCTTTGGTAATTTGAAAGGTAACAAAGTATATTTTTAAAATATTTTTTTGTTCAGAGCATTCATAGGTTTAGCAGAGGATACAAGATGTACCAACATATAGCCCTTAAAAAGTTTATATTTTAGTGAAGAGAATGAGGGTAACAACCTTAATACAAAATTATTAATACATATTGTGAAGCAATTGCTGTAGAATAACTATGGCCATTCAGAGGTGGAAAATAGTCTGATTCGCACTGATACTTTATATAGAATATGCTCTCTGCCATGACTATCCTTCCAATACACAATGCAGCTGCATGACCACCTTTCAAGGTTCAACCTCAAATATCACATCCTCCTGAAGGCAATCCTCAATCTCCAAACTCTGTGCAAGCTCTCTGCCCTTTGTACCTTTATTATATATTGTTTACATTTATCTCAGAATACTCACCTTACCCCACTTAATATTATAGTTATATTTGCACTTGTCTCATCTCTCCTCTGTTAACCAGACTATTTGTTTTACTCATCCCTGGCTCTTCTTTAATACATAGCATTTAAGAAATGAATCAGTAATTACTTATGAATTAATGTTGAATTTGAATCTGTTAAGGAAGTATTGAATATCCATTTAATATTTACTTATTGCTTACTATATGCCAGAAACTAGGTACAGAAAGGTTAATAAAACATGGCCCATCACTTTACAAGAGTTGACAATGTAGTTATCTGTTAGATTGATGTCTAAAACTTAGAGTTCAAGGATTCATACAGAACAGTTATTGGCAACCATAACAATGTCTTAAATCCAATTTCAAGTGAGAGAATTCAGATGATATGATTCTTTATGTGGAAAACCCAAAACACTCCACCCCAAAACTGCTAGAACTCATACAGGAATTCAGTAAAGTGGCAGGATATAAAATCAATGCACAGAAATCAGTGGCATTCCTATACACCAACAACAAAGACAGAAGAAAGACAAATTAAGGAGCCGATCCCATTTACAATTGCACCCAAAACCATAAGATACCTAGGAATAAATCTAACCAAAGAGGCAAAGAATCTCTACTCAGAAAACTATAGAACACTCATGAAAGAAATTGAGGAAGACACAAAGAAATGGAAAAACATTCCATGCTCATGGATTGGAAGAACAAATATTGTGAAAATGTCAATGCTACCTAGAGCAATATACACATTTAATGCAATCTCTATCAAAATACCATCAATTTTTTTCAAAGAAATGGAACAAACAATCCTAAAATTTGTATGGAACAAGAAAAGATCCCGAATAGCCAAAGGATGTTGAAAAGGAAAAGCAAAGCTGGCAACATCACAATTCCAGACTTCCAGCTCTATTACAAAGCTGTCATCATCAAGACAGTATGGTACTGGCACAAAAACAGACACATAGATCAATGGAACAGAATAGAGAGCCCAGAAATGGACCCTCAACTCTATGGTCAACTCATCTTTGACAAAACAGGAAAGAATGTCCAATGGAAAAAAGACAATCTCTTCAACAAATGGTGTTGGGAAATTGGACAGCCACATGCAGAAGAATGAAACTGGACCATTTTCTTACACCACACACAAAAATAGACTCAAAATGGATGAAAGACCTCAATGTGAAACAGGAGTCCATCAAAATCCTAAAGGAGAACACCAGCAGCAACCTCTTTGACCTCAGCCACAGCAACTTCTTCCTAGACATATCGCCAAAGACAAGGGAAGCAAGGGCAAAAATGAACTATTGGGACTTCATCAAGATAAAAAGCTTTTGCAAAGCAAAGGAAACAGTCAACAAAACCAAAAGACAACCGACAGAATGGGAGAAGATATT
>NW_023270839.1:2633726-2713281 GCF_011800145.1 Mirounga leonina | reverse complement strand
CAGTCAGAATGGCTAAAATTAACAAGTCAGGAAACAACAGATGTTGGCGAGGATGCGGAGAAAGGGGAACCCTCCTACACTGTTGGTGGGAATGCAAGCTGGTGCAGCCACTCTGGAAAATAATATGGAGGTTCCTCAAAAAGTTGAAAATAGAGCTACCATACAACCCAGCAATTTCACTACTGGGTATTTACCGCAAAGATACAAATGTAGTGATCCAAAAGGGCATGTGCACCCCAATGTTTACAGCAGCAACGTCCACAATAGCCAAACTATGGAAAGAGCCAAGATGTCCATCAACAGATGAATGGATATAGAAGATGTGGTATATATATATACAATGGAATATTATGTGGCCATCAAAAAAACGAAATCTTGCCATTTGCAACAACGTGGATAGAACTAGAGGGTATTATGCTAAGCGAAATAAGTCAATCAGAGAAAGACAAGTATCATATGATCTCACTGATATGAGGAATTTGAGAAACAAGACAGAAGACCATAGGGGAAGAGAGGAAAAAAATTAAACAAGATGAAGCCACAGCGGGTGACAAACCATAAGAGACTCTTAATCTCAGGAAACAAACTAAGGGTTGCTGGAGTGTTGGGGGGTGGCAGGATGGGGTGACTGGGTGATGGACATTGGGGAGGGTATGTGCTATGGTCAGCGCTGTGAATTGTGTAAGACTAATGAATCACAGACCTGTACCTCTGAAACAAATAATACATTATATGTTTAAAAAAAAAAAAGAAGAAGAAGATAGTAGGAAGGAAAAAATGAAGGGGGGGAATCTGAGAGTGAGATGAACCATGTGAGACTATGGACTCTGAGAAACAAACTGAGGTTTTTAGAGGGGAGGGGGGAGGGGAGATGGGTAAGCCCGGTGATGGGTATTAAGGAGGGCACATTCTGCATGGAGCACTGGGTGTTATACGCAAACAATGAATCATGGAACACTACATCAAAAACTAATGATGTAATGTGTGGTGATTAACATAATAAATTTTTTTTTAAATGTCGATTAAATAAAAATATCAATTTTCCAAAAAAATTACCAATAATAATTTTCTAACTTAAAAAATGAGGACTAAAAATTATGTTGCATGCCTTTTGCACATAATAAATTCTTTTAGTGGGCATGATTGACTCTAATTTATCCTCTATAAATCAGTTAGAACTCAAAGTGACCCTCCGTGAAGAACAATTCCAAAATTAAACTCATCTTTCAAGCAAAAAATCGTTTTGTGGCCATTTCCCTAACCAGTGAACCTCTTCACAGCTACTTCAAGTATCCTGCTTGCTCATATCAAAGTGAAACCTCAAGAAACTGAAGAACAAATTTAGCCAAAATAAAATATAAAATGATTATAAGGTTTAAAGAGTTAATTTCCCAGAGATAGTTGAGTTTTAGCAAAGCAAACCCTTCGGCTAAAACAAATAATTTCTAATTGAGAATTTAAGCATACGCTAGTAAGTGGAAATGTCAATGGGTAATGAAGGGTTTCTTGGGTCTGTTGGAGTCTTATTACACACAAAAATTCATGTTACATCAAAACATAAATTTGATCATACTATAAAATTAGAGAATAATCACTACCCTACACAAATGGACACCATCCTCTTTCCTAACTATAAGGTATCTAATATTCTATCTCAGTAGAAGAATGAGTTATTAACCATAAAGAATGCCTTATGTTTTATTTCTCTGGTAAACAGCCATTAAAAGTTACCTGTATTCTAGGTTATTTTAAAAGAGCACACATTAGAAGTTATCTACTAAGCAATGCTTAAATTGAGCACTGATTCAGGAAGAAAGGAGATTAAAATGTGTTTTGATCTACTAAGAACTTATTTTTCATTGCAGAGTTAATAGTAGAAGCTGGCTTTTTTCCTTCTAAAAGAACTAGAAACAGATTCACAAGACATAGGTAAATCATGGCGCCTGGGTGGCTCAGTTGGTTAAGCGACTGCCTTCAGTTCAGGTCATGATCCTTGAGTCCCTAGATCAAGTCCCGCATTGGGCTCCCTGCTCGGCAGGGAGTCTGCTTCTCCCTCTGACCCTCCCCCTTCTCGTGTGCTCGCTCTCTCATTCTCGCTCTCAAATAAATAAATAAAATCTTTACCAAAAAAAGACATAGGTAAATCACAATTTTTAATATTGCTTCCTATTCTTCTGAAAATAATTAAGTTAAAAAAAAAGAGTAGAGAGGATCCTATTCAAAGAAAGATTAAAATTTCTCACCATTATAGTCAGGATGTAATAATGCACAGTCTGCAGAAAAATAAAAGTGGTATTATTTCTCCAGTTTAAGGGTCCATACAGAAACTATATTAATTCTTACCCTTTCCAGGAAAAAAAAAACAAAAACCTGCATGTAATCAGGAAACCTTACCACGATCAAAAGAAATAACACACACCATAAGGCAAAGACCGTTAGTTGTCTACCAAAACTATTTTCCCTTTATGCCTAGACCCAAAACTAAACAGAATTTTACAGCCTCCTTTTCATAATGAAGTCCTATGACTCTTTTTCTCCATGGAATATAATGTGATATATGCCTCTTGTGGACCTAAGACTTGGAACCATGACCATATATCCATCATGTTGTCTTTCTCCTTATCATCAGCTGGGATTTACAAAGACCCTTCCTCTACCATGCAGAGGATAACAGCTCTAGGGCATGATAGGGCAACCAGTGGAAAGAACCTGGGTTTCTGAATGACCTCATAGAATAGAGCTGAACCATTCAGTTTGAACTGTTACGTAAAGAAGAAATCAACTTCTATTTTATTTAACTTACTGAATCATTGTTCTCTTTTTTACAGCATGCTACTCTAACTCTAACTTAGACCAATTTTCCTATTCACAGAAGCTATCCAAGAAATACCAGCATGAGTACTTTTCTTCATTATTTTTTAAGTAATTTCTATGCCTAACATGGGGCTTGAACTCATGACCCCAAGATCAAGAATCACATGTTCTATTGACTGAGCCAGCCATGTACCCCAATTATTCTTGATCAATATAAGCCTGACTCTAATTGAGAGTGGCAAGGCATTCATATATCTAAGTAAAAGCTAAAAGCCAACCCCAAAACCCCACCAATATAATCCATATATAGTAATAATACCTAAATTCAGCTGTATATAAAGTTTCATGATTTGACTTTATATAAAAACTTGAAACTTCTACATTGCTTTAGGGCACAGTCTGGTGACCAAAAAAATAAGGACTTACTATTAAGTGACATTTGATTTTTTTAAAAAATCATTTAAATAATTTTCAACAAGCAGATATTAATAACCAGTTTAGGTTTTGGTTTTATTTTAAGGTTTGTTTGATATATAGGTAAATTATTTCCAACCTAATTTATTATATTTCAGGAATTCCTGAAAAGATCACTTCCCAATTTCCCAAAGTATGCCTTGCTTACTCAGAAATGCCTAGATTTCTTTTAATAGAGTAAAATGTCTAATAAAGGAAAGATAAGATTTGAGATAATCTTCTGAGGAGTAGAAAAAACAAACTGAATTTATACCCAGTTATAAGTGATTGATTTCAGATGTTCTTCTAAAAATAGTTTTTACTGAGGTGTCTGGCTGGCTCGGTTGGTGGAGTGAGCAACTCTTGATCTTGGAGTTGTAAGTTCAAGCCCCACATTGGGTGTAAAGCTCACTTAAAAATAAAATCTTCAAAAATATAAAAATAAATAAAAATAAAAGAATAAAAATAGTCCTTACTGAAAGATAGGGTACATGAAAAGTAGAAAGGAAGGAGGTATTTCTTAGAATGAAAAGATATAACTCATCTAATTTTCAATTCTGTCTAGAATTGATTGACACTACTGCAAATAAAGAGTAAAAAGAAAAGAAATCAACAGATAGACTAAATAACCAACCATAGACAGGAGGGACACAACACCATTAACAGAAGATGTGTGATTATATGTACAGGTAGAAATCAGTATTATGTGGAAGCAGTTAACTACCCATTATGTTTTTTCTAGGATTCATATAAGGAAAACTGTCTCCTTGAAATTCACCCCACTTTCTCATTGATAAATCATTTTGTTAAATTGACAATAATCTAGGATACTTAACATCTCTAAGCCAGCTTCCTTATCTGTAAAATGACAAAAATGATACCTACATTATAAACTCATTTTTAGGTTAAAGAAAATTATATATGTGGAATGCCAACACAACTCCTAACATTCAGCAGGAATTCAATAATTTTGTTTTTTTTGTTTTTCACTCTTTCATTATTATATAAAATGTAAAGTTCTTCAGGTACTCCCTTTGCCTAAACCAAATACCAGAATCCAGGAAAAGGTATTCTATAATCACAATGAATATACTAACCTTGGATTGCCAACTTTTCATTATAACAACAGCCAACATTTGAAGAATGCTTACAATTTTATGCCAAAATCTTTAAAAGGTTTTATAGATCTTTAAAAGGTTTATATAGGGGCGCCTGGGTGGCTCAGTCATTAAGCATCTGCCTTCGGCTCAGGTCATGATCCCAGGGTCCTGGGATCAAGCCCCACATCGGGCTCCCTGCTCGACGGGAAGCCTGCTTCTCCCTCTTCCACTCCCCCTGCTAGTGTTCTTACTCTTGCTATCTCTCTCTGTCAAATAAATAAATGAAATCTTAAAATAAATAAATAAATAAATAAATAAATAAATAAATAAATAAATAAAAGGTTTAGATAGTTTATAGAAACTGAAATTTAGATAGGTTAAGAAACTTCCAAATATTACACAGCTAATAATTTGAAAAGCTGCCATTTTCACTTAGGGAATTAACTTCTAGAGCCCATACCTTTAATCACTATGTTGTACTGCCTCTCAATTTTGTTTTCATAATATCTGCCTGGATATAAAATTGTCCTATTTTCATATTTACTGTCTAACAGTTCTTGAAAATACCCACTCTGACCTATCTCTTTATAAACCCTATATTGTACATGGCCTTCTTTACATAATTTTCATTTTGTTATATTATTGGCCTTAATATATTTTACAAATATTGCCTCAGTTAATCTGAGTCAACTTTCTTATGATAAGTATAATGAAAAAGAGATTTAGAAATTATTAAACATTAGAGCAGAAGGGAGTTTTTAAAAAAAAGTTGGGGGCGCCTGGGTGGCTCAGTTGGTTGGGCAACTGCCTTCGGCTCAGGTCATGATCCCAGGGTCCTGGGATCGAGTCCCGCATCGGGCTCCCTGCTCGGCGGGGAGCCTGCTTCTCCCTCTGACCCTCCCCCCTCTCATGTTCGCTCTCTCTTGCTCTCTCATTCTCACTCTCTCAAATAAATAAATAAATCTTAAAAAAAAAAAAAAGTTGGGGTGCCTGGTGACTCAGTCAGTTAAGCTTTGACTCTTGATTTCATTTCAGGTCATGATCCCTGGGCCATGTGGGGAGTCCGTTTGTCTCCCTCTCCTTCTGACCCTCCCCCTGCTCTCTCTCTCAAATAAATAAATCTTTTTAAAAAATGTTGACTCTTGCTTCTAGATTGTACATGACTCTTAACCATTCAGAACATACTATGGCGAGCATTTAAATCTCATAGTTGCGGGGCGGAGCAAGATGGCGGAGGAGTAGGAGACCTGGATTTTGTCTGGTCTCAGGAATTCAGCTGGATAGGGATCAAACCATTCTGAACACCTACAAACTCAACAGGAGATCTGAGAAAAGAATGGCCACAACTCTCTGAACAGAAAAGCGACCACCTTCTGGAAGGTAGGACTTGTGAAGAAGTGAATCAAAGGCAATATTCGATATTTGGGAGGATAGACGGCGGGGGAGGGGGCCTCTGTCAGCCGCTTCTGGCAAGTGATAGAACCACGGAGCACAAAATTGGAACTTTTAAAAGTCTGCTCCGCTGAGGGACGTCACTCCAGTGGCTAAGCGGGGAGTGGAACCCTCGCGAGACAGTGTGGTCTCAAGACCCTCGGGGTCACAGAAAGACCGGGGGTGCCTAAGTGTGGCAGAGCTCCCAGGTATAGGAGCGGGGAAGCCGGCTGCAGAGACGGAGCCGAGGCATGGGCTCTCAGCTCAGGGTTGCCATAAACCATGATCCACGGCACAGTCGGGCCACTGCTCTTCCAGCAGGGACCCAACAAGCGGCAGATCCGGGGAGACTTACCTTCCTCCCCCGGGGGGAGGAGCAGTGCGGGAGCGTACGGCAGGGATCTGCTGGGTTTGGAGACTCCACACGGGGTCAGGTGCCACAGATAGAAACCCTCCGTCACAGGACGGGTGAGCACAGAGTGTAGCTGGAGGCCGGGAGATGGGAGTAACTGACAGCTTTTCTCTGGGGGCTCACTGAGGAGCAGGGCCCCAAGTTCTCGGCTCCTCCAGGGCAGAGATTAGGAGGCCACCATTTTTCATTCTTGGCCTCCAAAGCTGTACGGAAAGCTTGCAGGGAACAAAAGCTCCCGAGAGCAAACCCAAGCAGATTACTTAGCCCGGACCGGGCAAGGACGGGGCAATTCCGCCTCCGGCAAAGACATTTGGGAATCACAGCAACAGGCCCCTCCCTCAGAAGATCAGCGAGAACAGCCAGCCAAGACCAAGTTTACCCATCAATGAGAACGGCAGAACTCCAGCACTAGGGGAATACTACACATAGAATTCATGGCTTTTTTATGATGATTCTTTAGTCTTTCAAAGTTAATTTTTTTTAACTGTCTTTTTTTTTTTAATTTTTCTTTTTCCCTTTTTCAACCAACATCTTATTAATCCCTTTTTTAAAAACATTTTTATTTTTCATTTTTAGTCATATTCTATCCCTTCATAGTAGTTACCCATATATTGGGCATATATATATAACTTGTTCTCTCTTTAAAATTTTGAGACAATTTCTTCTAACAGATCAAAATATACCCTAAATCTCTAGTGTATGGTTTTTTTCTACTCTCCTGCCTGCTCACATTCTCTCCCTTTTTTTTAATTTTTTTTTTAAATCCTCTTCTTTCTTTTTTCAAACAACTTCTTATCAATTCCTTTTATAAAATTTTTTATAATTTTCATCTTTACAGTCATATTCCATCCCTTCATCATAGCAACCCTTATTTTTTGTACATATATAAGTTTTTCTTTCTTTAAAATTTTGGAACACACTTTCTTCTAACAGACCAAAATACACCCAAAATCTAGTGTGTGGCACTGTTCTATGTACCAGCCTGATCACATTTGATCATATTCTGTTTTTTGTTTTGTTTTGTTCTGTTTTTGTTTCTTTTTATATATATCTTTTTCTTTTTCCTTTTTTTTCTTTTTCTCTTTTCTCTCTTTCCCTTTCTTTTCCCCCTGCTTCAGGTCCTTTCTGATTTGTTTAGAGTATATTTTCTGGGGACGTTGTTACCCTGTTAGCATTTTGTTCTCTCATTAATCTGTTCTCGGCTGGACAAAATGACAAGGCAGAAAAAATCACCTCAACAAAAAGAACAAAAGGTAGTACCGACTGCCAGGGACCTACTCAATATGGACATTAGTACGATGTCAGATCTAGAGTTCAGAATCATCACTTTAAAGATACTAGCTGGGCTTGAAAAAAGCATGGAGGTTATTAGAGAAACCCTTTCTGGAAAATAAAAGAACTAAAATCTAACCAAGTCAAAATCAAAAAGGCTATTAATGAGGTGAAATCAAATATGGGGGCGCTAACTGCTAGGATAAATGAGGCAGAAGAGAGAATCAGTGATATCGAAGACAAAATGATGGAAAATAAAGAAGCTGAGAAAAAGAGAGATGAACAACTACTGGATCATGAGGGCAGAATTCGAGAGCTAAGTGATACCATAAGATGAAACATTAGAATAATTGGGATCCCAGAAGAAGAAAAAAGAGAGAGAGGGGCAGAAGGTATATTGGAACAAATTATAGCAGAGAACTTCCCTAATTTGGGGAAGGAAACAGGCATCAAAATCCAGGAAGCACAGAGAACCCCTCTCAAAAATCAGTAAAAATAGGTCAACACCTCAACATCCAAGAGTAAAACTTACGAGTCTCAGAGACAAAGAGAAAATCCTGAAAGCAGCTCGGGAGAAGAGATATGTAACCTACAATGGTAGAAACATTAGATTGGCAACAGACCTATCCACAGAGACCTGGCAGGCCAGAAAGGACTGGCAGAATACATTCAGAGCACTAAATGAGAAAAATATGCAGCCAAGAATACTCTATCCAGCTAGGCTGTCATTGAAAATAGAAGGAGAGATAAAAAGCTTCTAGGACAAACAAAAACTAAAGGAATTTGCAAACACGAAACCAGCCCTACAAGAAATCTTGAAAGGGGTCCTCTAAGCAAAGAGAGAGCCTAAAAGTAACATAGAACAGAAAGGAACACAGACAATATACAGTAACAGTCACCTTACAGGCAATACAATGGCACTAAATTCCTATCTTTCAATAGTTACCGTGAATGTAAATGGGCTAAATGCCCCAATCAAAAGACACAGGCTATCAGATTGGATTAAAAAACAAGACCCATTGATATGCTGTCTGCAAGAGACTCATTTTATTTTATTTATTTATTATTTTTTTAAGATTTTATTTATTTATTTGAGACAGAGAGAATGAGAGAGAGCACATGAGAGGGGGGAGGGTCAGAGGGAGAAGCAGACTCCCTGCTGAGCAGGGAGCCCAATGCGGGACTCGATCCAGGGACTCCAGGATCTTGACCTGAGCCATAGGCAGTCGCTTAACCAACTGAGCCACTCAGGGGCCCAAGAGACTCATTTTAGACCCAAAGACACGCCCAGATTGAAAGTGAGGGGGTGGAAAACCATTTACCATGCTAATGGACATCAAAAGAAAGCTGGGGTGGCAATCCTTATATCAGACAAACTAGATTTTAAACCAAAACTGTAATAAGAGATGAAGAAGGACACTATATCCTACTTAAAGGGTCTATCCAATAAGAAGTTCTAACAGTTGTAGATATCTATGCCCCTAACATGGGAGCAGCCAATTATAGAAGCCAATTAATAACAAAAGCAAAGAAACACATCGACAACAATACAATAATAGTGGGGGACTTTAACGCCCCCCTCACTGAAATGGACAGATCATCTAAGCAAAAGATCAACAAGGAAATAAAGACTTTAAATGACACACTGGACCAAATGGACTTCACAGACATATTCAGAACATTCCATCCCAAAGCAACAGAATACACATTCTTCTCTAGTGCCCATGGAACGTTCTCCAGAATCGATCACATCCTAGGTCATAAATCAGGTCTCAACTGGTACCAAAAGATTGGGATCATTCCCTGCCTATTTTCAGACCACAATGCTTTGAAGCTAGAACTCAATCACAAGAGGAAAGTCGGAAAGAACTCAAATACATGGAGGCTAAAGAGCATCCCACTAAAGTATGAATGGGTCAACCAGGAAATTAAAGAAGAATTAAAAAAATTCATGGAAACCAATGAAAATGAAAACACAACTGTTCAAAATCTTTGGGATGCAGCAAAGGCAGTCCGAAGAGGAAAGTATATAGCAATACAAGCCTTACTCAAGAAACAAGAAAGGTCTCAAGTACACAACCTAACCCTCCACCTAAAGGAGCTGGAGAAAGAACAGCAAATAAAGCCTAAACCCAGCAGGAGAAGAGAAATTATAAAGATCAGAGCAGAAATCAATGAAATAGAAACTAAAAGAACAGTAGAACAGAGCAACGAAACTAGGAGCTGGTTCTTTGAAAGAATTAACAAGATTGATAAACCCCTGGCCAGACTTATCAAAAAGAAAAGAGAAATGACCCAAATCAACAAAATCATGAATGAAATAGGAGAGATCACAACCAACACCAAAGAAATACAAACAATTATAAGAACATATTATGAGCAACTCTATGCCAGCAAATTAGATAATCTGGAAGAAATGGATGCATTCCTAGAGATGTGTCAACTACCAAAACGGAACAAGGAAGAAATAGAAAACCTGAACAGACCTATAACTACTAAGGAAATTGAAGCAGTCATCAAAAATCTCCCAACAAAAAAAAACCCAGGGCCAGATGGCTTCCCAGGGGAATTCTACCAAACATTTCAAGAAGAATTAATACCTATTCTTCTGAAACTGTTCCAAAAATAGAAATGGAAGGAAAACTTCCAAACTCATTTTATGAGGCCAGCATTACCTTGATCCCAAAACCAGACAAAGACCCCATCAAAAAGGAGAATTACAGACCAATATCCCTGATGAACATGGATGCAAAAATTCTCACCAAAATACTAGCCAATAGGTTACAACAGTACATTAAAAGGATTATTCACCACGACCAAGTGGGATTTATCCCTGGGCTGCAAGGTTGGTTCAACATCCGCAAATCAATCAACGTGATACAATACATTAACAAAAGAAAGAACAAGAATCATATGATCCTCTCAATAGATGCAGAAAAACCATTTGACAAAGTACAGCATCCTTTCTTGATCAAAACTCTTCAGAGTATAGGCATAGAGGTTACATACCTCAGTATCATAAAAGCCACCTATGAAAAACCTACAGAGAATATCATTCTCAATGGGGAAAAACTGAGAGCTTTCCCCTTAAGGTCAGGAATGCGGCAGGGATGTCCACTATCACCACTGCTATTCAACATAGTATTGGAAGTCCTAGCCAAAGCAATCAGACAACAAAAAGAAATAAAAGGCATCCAAATCAGCAAAGAAGAAGTCAAGCTCTCACTCTTTGCAGAGGATATGATACTTTAGGTGGAAAACCCAAAACACTCCACCCTAAAACTGCTAGAACTCATACAGGAATTCAGTAAAGTGGCAGGATATAAAATCAATGCACAGAAATCAGTGGCATTCCTATACACCAACAACAAGATAGAAGAAAGAGAAATTAAGGAGTCGATCCCATTTACAATTGCACCCAAAACCATAAGATACCTAGGAATAAATCTAACCAAAGAGGCAAAGGATCTGCACTCAGAAAACTATAAAATACTCATGAAAGAAATTGAGGAAGACACAAAGAAATGGAAAAGCATTCCATGCTCATGGATTGGAAGAACAAATATTGTGAAAATGTCAATGCTACCTAGAGCAATCTACACATTCAATGCAATCCCCATCAAAATACCATCCACTTTTTTCAAAGAAATGGAACAAATAATCCTAAAATTTGTATGGAGGCAGAAAAGACCCTGAATAGCCAGAGAAATGGTGAAAAAGAAAAGCAAAGCTGGCGGCATCATAATTCCGGACTTCCAGCTCTATTACGAAGCTGTCATCATCAAGACAGTATGGTACTGGCACAAAAACAGACACATAGATCAATGGAACAGAATAGAGAGCCCAGAAATGGACCCTGAACTCTATGGTCAACTAATCTTTGACAAAGCAGGAAAGAATGTCTAATGCAAAAAAGACAGTCTCTTCAACAAATGGTGTTGGGAAATTGGACAGCCACATGCAGAAGAATGAAACTGGACCATTTTCTTACACCACACACAAAAATAGACTCAAAATGGATGAAAGACCTCAATGTGAGACAGGAGTCCATCAAAATCCTAGAGGAGAACACAGGCAGCAACCTCTTTGACCTCAGCCACAGCAACTTCTTCCTAGACATATCGCCAAAGGCAAGGGAAGCAAGGGCAAAAATGAACTATTGGGACTTCATCAAGATAAAAAGCTTTTGCACAACAAAGGAGACAGTCAACAAAACCAAAAGACAACCGACAGAATGGGAGAAGATATTTGCAAATGACATATCAGATAAAGGGCTAGTATCCAAAATCTATAAAGAACTTATCAAAGTCTACACCCAAAGAACAAATGATCCCATCAAGAAATGGGCAGAAGACATGAACAGACATTTTTCCAAAGAAGACATCCGAATGGCCAACAGACACATGAAAAAGTGCTCAACATCGCTCGGCATCAGGGAAATCCAAATCAAAACCTCAATGAGATACCACCTCACACCAGTCAGAATGGCTAAAATTAACAAGTCAGGAAACAACAGATGTTGGCGAGGATGCGGAGAAAGGGGAACCGTCCTACACTGTTGGTGGGAATGCAAGCTGGTGCAGCCACTCTGGAAAACAGTATGGAGGTTCCTCAGAAAGTTGAAAATAGAGCTACCATACGACCCAGCAATTGCACTACTGGGTATTTACCCCAAAGATACAAAATAAGGATCCAAAGGGGGTACGTGCACCCTGATGTTTATAGTAGCAATGTCCACAATAGCCAAACTGTGGAAAGAGCCAAGATGTCCATCGACAGATGAAGGGATAAAGAAGAGGTGGTATATATACACAATGGAATATTATGCAGCCATCAAAAGGAATGAGATCTCGCCATTTGCAACAACGTGGATGGAACTGGAAGGTATCCTGCCGAATGAAATAAGTCAATCAGAAAGACATGTATCATATGACCTCTCTGATATGAGGAATTCTTAATCTCAGGAAACACACTGAGGGTTGCTGGAGTTGGGGGTGGGGTGGGAGGGATGGGGTGACTGGGTGATAGACACTGGGGAGGGTATGTGCTCTGGTAAGCACTGTGAATTGTGCAAGACTGTTGAATCTCAGATCGGTACCTCTGAAACAAATAATGCAATATATGTTAAGGAAAAAAAAAAGAAGATAGCAGGAGGGGAAGAATGAAGGGGGAGAAATTGGAGGGGGAGACGAACCATGAGAGATGATGGACTCTGAAAAACAAACTGAGGGTTCTGGAGCGGAGGGGGGTGGGAGGATGGGTTAGCCTGGTGATGGGTATTAAAGAGGGCATGTTCTGCATGGAGCACTGGGTGTTATACACCAACAATGAATCATGTAACACTACATCTAAAACTAATGATGTAATGTATGGTGATTAACATAACAGTAAAAAATTAAAAAAATAAATAAATAAATCTCTTAGTTGCTTTACTTAACCCATTATCTTTCGAAATTAATTATTTAAATTATGCTTTTTCACAGTGATCTCCAAATCTCCTGAATTCACCATTGTTTTTTTCTGCTATGAAATCTTTCTTTTCTTATAATCTTGCAGAACTGTACATCATTCCAGGAAAATATTGTCTTAATGAACTGTGGCATCCCTTATTGAATAGCAAATTAAACAAAAGTAGAAACAGACTAGACTTTAATTATATGCTATGACACATCTTATTTTATTTTAGCATTTCAAAGATTATCACCCAATTATTTTCTTGCTTCCACTGTTTTTTTTCTTGTTGTTGTTTGGTTTTTTTGGGTTTTTTTAGTGAGAAAATAGCTGATAATCTTATCTTGTCTTTATTAGCTCCTTGAAAGGTAATATGTCTTTTTTTTTTTTCTGGCTGCCTTTAAGATTTTCTTTTTATCTGTGGTTTTCATAAGTTTTTTTTTTTTTTAAGATTTTATTTATTTATTTGACAGGGAGAGACACAGCGAGAGTGGGAACACAAGCAGGGGGAGTGGGAGAGGGAGAAGCAGGCTTCCCGCAGAGCAGGGAGCCCGATGTGGGACTCGATCCCAGGACCCTGGGATCATGACCTGAGCCGAAGGCAGACGCTTAACGACTGAGCCACCCAGGCGCCCTGTGGTTTTCATAAGTTTTATCACCATTTGCCTAGGTATGTTTTTTGTTTTGTTTTGCATTGAATTTATCCTATTTGGACATTTCTTGCCTTGATATTTTTAATCAATTTTGGGAATTTCTTCTATATTATCTCTTTATTATTTCTTCCTCATCTTCACTCTGATCTTTCTCCTTTAGATCAGATCCTCATTATCAATATGAACTCTTTCAAAAGCCTTCTAACTTTCCTCCCTGCCTCTAGTCTGTAAATATATCTCCCTCACATAATCATACTACTTTCACAATTAAAACACTCAGTGCCTGTAAGATAAAGTCTAAAGTTCTCAATAAATGTATCTATAAGGCCCTCATGATATATAATGCCTAGCACTAATGGAGAAATAACAGGCCAATTCTTCAGAGTTGAAAGATAAGAGCACTTAAAGTATAAAATGGCAGGCTGAATTATTGTAATTAAGATCCCCACCTAGAGAAGATCATAAAAGCTTCAAAGATTAAAACAGGTTATCTAAAAAAGAGTAAGAATGGAGACTTACCACCAACACTGAATACTAAGAAAATAGATCAATGTCTTCTACTTTACAGAGAAAATTTTTTGACTCTAGAATGATGTACCCAGTCCAATCTCTCCACCTCTGTCTCCCCCCCACACACACACACAGAGAAAGAGAGAGAGCAGAATAAAGGCTTTTGCCTATATGATATGTACTTATCACATACCTTTCCTTAGTTGCTTTATGATGGTGACTAGAAAAATAAAGGACAAAAAAAAGAGAGAGAAAGAGGAAGAGGAGAGATAGGATTTAGAAACTGTAGATTCCACCCAGGAAAGCACTGGAGGAAATGACTGGAGAGAGGCTGTACCTCAGTCCTAGAAAGCAATTGATTCAGACAAGAGTGGGATAATCTATGGTTCCAGGAGGAAGGCATTTGGGAAAAGATACCAGTTTGAGAAGATATGGGGAGAATATGTGAAAATGCATATCACCTTTTTTAAAACAAGAAAAATCAATTGCTAACCCAAAGCATGGGTTGGGGGTGGAGATAAAGCTGTGTAAAAAGCCATGACTCAAATGTGGAGAAAATACATCTTTGGCATGTTTTTAAGTAATTGATAGTTAAAAGAGAATCCATTTCATAATAGCACAGTACATGACCAGCATAGTCATAGAAATGTAAACTTTCAGAGTCAATTAATGCAGAAAGAGTGCAAACGTTGATTGCATGTCTCTATCAAATTACAAATGATAAGAATCATAACAAAATAAAAATAATAGGGTAGTTGATAAGTGGTGGAGAATGATAAAGTCAAAAGATGGAGGAAACCATAGAGGTGATACTATCTCCTCTTAACAATGTATCAGGTCATTATTTATTATCACAAAAGTAACCTATAGAAGTAATAAAATGATAAGTAACTCTAAAAGACACTAAGGAGGTCTAATTGTAATTTAGTAATATGGAAGAACCACCAAAAGAAATGGAAGCAAAATATTTAAAAGAGCTTGCCCATAGGAAGCAAATTAGCTGTTGAATAGAATGATCCTGTTTCTTTGATTATAAAATCTTCTAAATCATTTTAGTATTGTTACATGTCCATATATACCATTTATAGTTATATTCTAGATTTTTTTTTGAAGAGAGATCTTAGTAGCATTAGGCTTTCCAGAAAGCCTCCCCTAAATTTGAAGATCCAAGTGGTTTTCCTCTGTGTTTCCATAGTACCCAATGCATACCCTCTAATGTGGTACTAATTTTACTGTACACATATGACTATGTGTTCATCTCCTCCACTATAATCTGAGTTCTTTCAGAGAAGGAACAAAATTTAATTCATCCTCTACCTTCACCATCTGGTACATTATCTGGTGCAGAGTAGGTAATGATTATATGTTTGCTTAATGAATAAACAATCGACCATATTGGGTAATTTAAGTAAGCTCTACACCTAACATGGGGCTTGAACTCACAACCCCAAGTTCAAGAGTCACATGCTCTACTGACTGAGCCACCCAAGTGCCCCCATATTGGGTAATCTATATTAAAGTCAATATTTCAATCCATGTATGGGAATTAATATAGATATTCATGAGATACTGAATTCCTTCCTTACCTCACTGCATATTTTAACTTCATAATGACAGTAAATGGAATAGAGATCATGTTAAGCCACATGTTTCCAAACCATTAGTATTTAACAGACACTGCAAAAAAAAACTTTAATCATAATGTAATATTCAAAATTCTCACACCTACAATTTAAAAATAAATCAAGGGGCGCCTGGGTGGCTCAGTCATTAAGCATCTGCCTTCAGCTCAGGTCATGATCCCAGGGTCCTGGGATTGAGCCCCTCATCGGGCTCCCTGCTCTGCGGGGAGGTTGCTTCTCCCTCTCCCACTCCCCCTGCTTGTGTTCCCTTTCTCACTCTGTCTCTCTCTGTCAAAAAATAAATAAAAAATCTTTTAACAATAAATAAATAAATCAAAAGTTGGTTCTAAGTCTACCTCGTTTTAAATCAACTTACTAAGTTCAAAAATGTTAATATCCCTCACTAACTCATAGCATGCCACTATCAGCCTTAATTTGGTATTATTTCACAGAAATGTTGCAATTACAATTTAGTCCACATTGATCAGCTAAAGTTAAAGGGCAAAATTAATTAATGGAAATAGTAAAGGGCAAAAAATTAATATGATGACACATCTAAAATGCTGAGAGTAAGAGAGGCACTGTTATTTTGAGATTATCCACATTGATTTGCAAAAGAAGAGAAGGAGAAATCTGTGAATAAAACTGAATATCAACACACTAAATTGTATGTCAGCATTTTAAAAAATAATTACAAAAAATGACAGCCACATTATAGATTTGAAACTTCTGACTAATAGACCTAACAATGACTAATGACATTACAAATAAGCTGTGAAGAAAATGTACAGCAGCTGCATTAAAACCATGCCTTCCAAGTTGATGTGTGGATTTATATCAAAACCTCATATAAAAAATATGACTCATTTTTTACTAAAATGTATGAAAAGTTTTAGATATTATATAAAGTATGTAATATTTTTTAAGTTTTCAAGATTTTCTGGTAATAGTTATTTTGAATACTTAAGGAAAAGTATAATATTCAAACAATTAATTCAACATACTTGTAGAATATATGAGGACTTTAGATCAATCAAAGGTAAGTAGTTGGTGACAATGAATATTCTTACCTTTCGGTGGGGGTGGGGGGTTGTGTGACTTTCAGAATCCCAACATAAATCAAATCAGAAATAAAATCAGAGTATCACATTTGCTATTTAAATACCTCCATCACTTACATCTCACTTTACTCTTGAGAATAAATTTCAGAGTTAGACCTGGCGGGTGTTTTGAACTCCATTTCAGATAGAAGGAACATGAGAGAGATTAGAATGAGAAGCCCTACATCACATAGTTATTAAGTAACAGAATGGACTCTAGGATTGAGTCTTCTGATACTCAATGGTCTTTCCACTAAATGCTGGTTCCCAGTCCTTGTCCCAGCTACTAAAACACGCATAACCTATCAGGTCTCAATTAAGACTCATTTTGTAGGGGTGTCTGGGTTAGTTAAGCGTCTGCCTTCGGCTCAGGTCATGATCCCAGGGTCCTGGGATCGAGTCCCACATCAGCTTCCTTGCTCAGCAGTCTGCTTCTCCCTCTCCCTTTGCTCCTCCCCATGCTCCTGCTCTCTCTCTCTGTCAAATAAGTAAAATCTTAAAAAAAAAGAGTCATTTTGTAAAATACTGAAATCTGTGATGAGCCATTTTCAACCTAAGTAATTTTTAAAGCCTCTTTCATTTCTCCATCCCAAGAAATGGCTCACCACAAGTACAGTAAATGGGAGAAATGATAGAAGCTTCATATAACAGCTACAGCAATACTTTACACTTGCCTAATAAAGCAGTTAGGAATGATAGTGAGGTCTAATAAGTTATGAAAGAAGTTTAAGAAACACATTTTTTATAAGCTACACTTAGAATGCTACCTACAATATCTTTGTTTAAAATGTTCTTTTTGATCAATTTGAGGAAACACAAATGTAACTCTGTGTGTTATTTTAAAATTTAGCAAGTGGGTGTGTGTGGGTGTGGGTGGATGGGTGTGTGTGTGTCTGTCTGTCTATCTTTTGGCTGTATTTACTTGACTTGGTTATAGTTATATCTCTTTGAAAGAACATATTTGGCTTTACCCTAGAACATTTTTTTCTTTTTTTTTTTTTTAAGATTTTATTTATTTATTTGACAGAGAGAGACACAGAGAGAGAGGGAACACAAGTGAGGGAGAGGGAGAAGCAGGCTTCCTGCTGAGCAGGGAGCCCGATGTGGGGCTCGAACCCAGGACCCTGGGCATGACCTGAGCCGAAGGCAGATGCTTAACAACTGAGCCACCCAGGCGCCCCTAGAACATTTTTTTTTTTTTAATTACATTCTAGGAATAATAGAACAAAACAAAACAAAATTAGTACTTCAAACTGAGTTGTAAGCTATCTGGTATCTTTGATTCAAGATGTTCAGTTACCCTAAGATCCATGTAACCCATGCCTGTAAGCAGGCAAACATCTAGACTATGTTTTCTCATCCCTATGGGCTTTAGTATTAATATTTCAGATCTATCGAGGCATTCCAAAATCATAAATGCACAATCCATATATGGTGAGCAGTAAAAACAGATGCTTTTCTGCATCTGGGGGATGGTTTGTAATAGAAAAATAGGAACCATTAGAGGGAAAGTGTGTTCTTGTTTCCCAGAGTAAAGGTAGCAATTTGATAGAAAAACAAGACTTCTGATCTGAAACAATGAAATTTCCTAGTGGAAATAAATAGCTCCTTCAATCATGTCAGAAGACTGTTTCAAAAGAACAAGCTATGAAATAATCAAAAAGCAGACAATGTGACTACCTCAAGAGAGACACTAGCACATGGTGTGAGTTCCATGGTAGAAGAATAGCAGCCATGGAAAGTGAACCAGTGGTGGTTCAGGATTTAGAATTGAAAGCAGAACAGGAGAGCAAATGTGACAGACAGGCAGCCCAGCGCCTCTTAACACAAAGAAAATCCAAAAACTACATTGTAAGTATGGTGTTCAGAGAGAACTGGGAGAATAGAGTGAGCATCAAGATTTAATAGTAATTAAAAAAAAAAGATTTAATAGTAATCAAATCATATCCCAGTCCTAGAGCACAGTGACATGGGTTTGACACCAATCTCCACCATCTATGCATGCTCTCAGATTAGTTACATAGACTCAGTTTTCTCACCTGTAGTCTAGGGTGAAAAATGACCAAAGAAATAATAAAAGCATTTACTTTATGGGTGCATAGTTTAAAAAGAGATAACAAAACAGTTAATTAGCACAGGGCACTCAATAAAAGGCAGCTATTGGCATTATTAATACAGCAGGAAATCACTGAGTCCCTTGTGGCTTAATAACAAATATGACACAAGAAATCCAGGAAAAGGACAAAACATTGACTTAGTCACCCCTAAGTAGCCGTTGTAGCCATACGGTAGTGACTGAGAGCATGGATTTAGGAACCTTACTTACCAGGAAACGTAGGGCAAATTCCTTAATGTCTGTGCCTCAGTTTCCTCATCCATAGACAAAGGACTATAAAACAACAACAACATGGTATTATAGGCATAGAGTAAATTGGTCTTAAAGCTCTTAGAATAGTGACTGGCATTTATTGTCTTTAAGAAATATGTAAAGGATATCAATGCCTTCAAGAAGAGAAATTGGTGATCAAGATTAATGAATATTTTCTTAATTGTTATTCTTACTTAGCATACTTCATAAATTTATTTTTAGAGATTAGACACAGTGTGATTTATTTATTCTTTAGTATCTTTTCCATTACTTCTGGTGGAACTAAGACCATAATATATTTCTCCTAAGTATACCAGGCTATTTCACTAACATATTACAAAATACCTTTTTTTTCTTTTTTTTAAATTTTATTTTATTTAAATTCAATTAATTAACATATAGTGTATCATTAGTTTCAGAGATGGAGTTCAGTTATTCATCAGTTGCATATAACACCCAGTGCTCATCACATAATTTGCCCTCCTTAATGCCCATCACCCAGTTACCCCATCCCCCCGCCCACCTCCCTGCCAGCAACCCTCAGTTTGTTTCCTATAGTTAAAAGTCTCTTAGGTTTGTCTCCCTCTCTGATTTCATCTTATTTTCCCTCCCTTCCTCTATGATCCTGTTTGTTTCTTAAATTCCACATACGAGTGAAATCATATGATAATTGTCTTTCTCTGAATGACTTATTTCGCTTAGCATAATACCCTCTAGTTCCATCCACATTGTTGCAAATGGTAAGATTTCATTTTTTTGATGGTGAGTAGTATTCCATTGTATATATATACCACTTCTTCTTTATCCATTCATCTGTCAATGGACATCTGGGCTCTTTCCATAGTTTGGCTATTGTGGATATTGCTGCTATAAACATTGAGGTGCTGGTGCCTCTTCAGATCACTACGTTTGTGTCCTTTGGGTAAATACCTAGGAGTGCAATTGCTGAGTCATAGGGTAGCTCTATTTTTAACTTTTTGAGGAACCTCCATACTGTTTTCCAGAGTGGCTATACTTCCCACCACAGCATCCTTGCCAACATCTGTTGTTTCCTGACTTGTTCATTTTAGCCATTCTGACTGGTGTGAGGTGGTATCTCATTGTGGTTTTGATTTGGATTTCCCTGATGCTGAGTGATTCTGAGCATTTTTTCATGTGTCTGTTGGTCATTTGTACGTCTTCCTTGGAGAAATGTCTGTTCATGTCTTCTGCCCATTTCTTGACTGGATTATTTGTTTTTTGGGTGTTGAGTTTGCTAAGTTCTTTATAGATCTTGGATACTAACCCTTTATCTGATAAGACATTTGCAAATATCTTCTCCCATTCTGTCAGTTGTCTGTCGGTTTTTTCAACTGTTTCCTTTACTATGCAAAAGCTTTTTATCTTGATGAAGTCCCAATGATTCATTTTTGCTTTTGTTTCCCACCTAAGACCTTAAAAAAAATTAAGTAATCTCTACACCCAACGTGGGTCTCAAACTCATGACCCCAAAATCAAGAGTCCCATGTTCTTCCCACTGAGCCAGCCAGGCACCCCAATTTTTTTTTTTTTTTGCATTACTATAAATAATTTAAGGCAAACCCATAGGCCTTTCTTTTCAAAAATGTGCTCTGCTGGAAGTTTCCTTAAATTTCCTCCATGATTATAATTTGCCTGCATTATAAGCATCAAAGTCCCTCTTACTGTCAAACTGCAGTCTATCAACACTTTGGTAGTTGGTACATCACTTAGAAGGCCCTAACCAGTAAGTTTTTAAATAGAATACAATATAATAGAAAATATCAAAGTGCATCACAAGGGTATAATTACATAAATCTTTTGTTTCAGTTGCACAGGTGTGTGTATGTAGACCCACACATTTGTGACCTGGTTCATGATGTAAACTGTGTTTCTTATTATGTTGGCCTCATAAACTGAATATGGAAGTTTCCCTTCCTCTTCTATTTTTTGGAAAAGTTTGAGAAGAGTAGGTAGTTATCTCTTTAAGTGTTTGGTAGAATTCACTTGTGAAGCTGTGTGGTCCTGGACTTTTTATTTGTTGAGAGTTTTTTGATTACTGATTCAATTTCATTGCTAGTAAGCAGTCAATTCAAATCTTCCATTTCTTCCTGATTCAGTTTTGGTAGATTTTATGTTTCCAGGAATTTATCCAATTCTTCTAGGTTGTCCAGTTTGTTGGCATATGTGTTTTTCTCACTATGGTTTGAGGGAAGAGCATTTTCTCTAAGAGAGATAGTAACATTGAAATCTTAACCCAAGTGGAATTAGCTTACCAAAGTAGTTAATGGATGACTCAGTAGGAATGAACCCCTCACATGCAGTTTTTAATGAAGGAAACCTGAGAGATGAGAAAATTATGATACATGGGTATGCCCCATGAAATTGGGAGGAAGACTGCAATGGCAACATGGAACAACCATGAGGCAGCACAGGGTGCTGAGTTGAGTCGAGGAAGCTAATAGTCGTAGAGAGAAATAATGATTGGAGTGAATAATAAATTTCAACTTCGTTTTACAACTTTATCCAGGGATCCTTCCTCCATGCCTACCTCTGTACATCTAGATATAAAACAAAGATATTAATTCCTGCCTTTTCTTCCCTCATAGGTGTACCAGTTGATGCAGGAACTATGGATATGCTTTGAGTTTGTCAAAATAAATCATTGCAATGACAGTTACCTTCAGCCCACCAGGAGCAAGAGATTATGATCACCTGACTTCCCCCTAACACCTTATAAAGTATATCCTTGAGATTATCAGAATACCAGTTTTTTAAAAAGGCTTGTAACATATTAATCTAGTCTAAGAATTTACCCACAGTACATGGCAGGTCATCAATATGTGCTTTTTACTTTTCACTCCTCCCTGATATACTCTTTTCCCTTCTTACAAGCTTAAATTCCAAGACCAATCATTACAATCACTTTTTCATTTATTGCAATTCCTTTTCCTCCCTCACTTCATATTCATTTTGGCTGAATCACAATGTTGGTCATATATACTTTTCTGGAACTCCTGCAACTAACATGACTGGAGAAAACATACAGCATGTAAACTGGTCTCATTTAATGAAGTCATGAACATGAATCTCAGGTAGGACCATAATGTTGCCTGGAAATCATGTACATATGCCTAGTCAATTTGCTCTCCAGCTCTCCTGAATAAGTATTTCATACCTTATCCTTCCTCCTCGCACTCACACACTTCCACTATAAGTCTTAGCTGACTTTGCTTCTTAGTTCATTGAGAGAACTGAAGCAATCAAAGGAGAATATCCACAACTTTCTCTACCCTTGTACTTTGCTGTTCTTCCTAGAATGAAAGATGGCTATTGCTACTCCTATCTAAGTGCAACCCTTCCCATCTTGGGCTCTTGATCTCATCTCACTTCCCGATTCAAGGACATGCCTGTAGCAATTCTTTCCTTTTTTTCCTATATCATCAAATTCTCTCTCTCTACTGGATCACTTCCATCAGCAATTAAACATAGTTTTTCTTTTTAAAAACAAACAATCAAAAACACTCTCTCAGATCCACATTCCCCTAATGCCTCTTCTATCATTTCTCTTTTAGCAAAACTGCTCAATAAATTGTCTATGCTCTATCTCAAATTCTTCTATTTCCATTCATTTTTAATCATCACTCAAGAGACTTTCATCTCCACCGTTCTAATGAATCTGTTCCCCTCATGGCCACCAATGACTTCTATTGTGTTAAGTCAAAACAATTTTCTGTCTTTATCTTACTGGAACCATCAGCAGCACTTGATACAATTGACCACCCACACTCCTTTTCTTGGCTTCTAAGTCACTGTGTACTCTTGGTTTTTATCTAACCTCAGCTATTGCTTTTTCTCACTCTACCATTCATTCTCCCCTTCTCCCCAACCTCTTACTATTAGAGTCTGCTGGACTCAGTTCTTGGTCTTCTTCTCTATTTACTACTCCCTTTGTGATCTCATCTAGCCTTACTGGCTTTAAATGTCTTCTATTTGTGCTAAAAACTCACAAATGTGTATCTCCAGCCCAGAACTAATTATGAACTCCAGACTCACATATCTGTTATTTGACATTTCTACTTGGATGTCAACTACACATCTTAAACTTAACATAACCAAAGCCAATTATCTGATGTCATGTCCAAACCTAATGCCCCCAAAGTCTCATTCTCAGTAAACTGAAACTCTATAGTTTTCCCACTGTTCAAGCCAAAAGTTTTCTAATCAATGTTGACAATGTTGACGCCTTTCTTTATTTCACATCTCATGTTTATCCCATCAGGCAAATCTATAGATTTCAAAATACCTACAAAACACAAACTTTTTTTTACCATTTCCACTGCTAGTGACCTAGTCCAAGATACCCATAACTCTCACCTGAAGTTTTGCAATATCTTCTAACTTGTCCACTAGCTTCCCACAATGATCCTCTATAATTTATTCTCAGTAGGGTAGCAGGAGGAACTATTTTAAAGTGTTAGATTATATTATTCATCTGCTCAAAATTCTCCACAATGGCCTCATCCATGCATCAATTTTACTGATATTAAGGTTGAAGTCTTTACAATGACCTACAAGAGTCTACATAATACCCTGCCTTCCTTTGTCTCTCATCTCCTCAGTGTTTCTATTCAGCTACACAGATCTCCCTCTCCAATCTTGCTGTTGTTTACACATGTCACATGCTTCAATTTTATGGTCTTGCAAGGGCTATTCTTCCTGCCTGAAATACACTTCTCCCAGTTACCCACATGACTCATTCTAAATCCCTTAATGTCTGCTCAAATATCACTTTTCCTGTGATAGGCAAGATTCTAAGAGGTCCCCAAGATTTCTGCTGCCTGGAATACACACACTGTATAATCCCTTCCCTTAAGTGTGGGTGGATTTGCGAATATAATGGAGTATCATCCATGATTGAGTTTTTAAGCAGTTGACTATCAGTTAATCAAGGGTGGTTATTCAGATTATGGGAGGTGGGCCTGATGTAACAAGCCTTTTAAAAAAAAAGTGAAGTGTCAAAGAGACACTCTAGCTGGCCTCAAAGAAGATACAAACCACTGTGTTATGAATAATTGCCCATGCGGGTCACATGCCAATAAAATGTGGGTGGCCTCTAGGAGTTGAGAGTGATTTCAGTCAAGAGTTAGCAAGAAAACAGGCACTTCAGTCCTACAACCACCAGGAACTGAATTCTACCAACACCCTGAATGACCTGGGAAGATGACCATGAGTTGTGGATGAGATCCATGAGAACCAGAACAGTCAATACCTTGATTTCAGCCTTGTGAAGCTGTGAGCAAAGGATCCAGGTTGCCTGTGCCTGAACTCTTGACCTGACCCACAGAAAATGTAAAGTAATAAACATGTGTTGTTTTAAGCCACTAAGTCTGTGGTAATTTTTTGACAGCAATAGAAATCTAATACAATCAGTGGTCTCTCCTGGCTAACCTACTGAAAACGTTAACCACTCTCTCTTACACTCCTTATCCCCTCTATTCTCCATTATATTTTTCATGACACTAATTTATTTTGTTTATTACCTCTCTCCAAATGGAACATAAGCTCCACAAAAAGCAAAGTTGTTTATCTGTCTTATTCACTATTTGTTCAACTGGCACATAGTAGAAGTGCAATAAATACATCTTGAATGAATGAATAAAACTGTTAGACACATGAGCAACAAGACTTAATAGGATTTCCTCCAGAATAATCAAATCAATCATTTATTTACTTAACTTCTAAGACTATGTATCCAAAATCTCAGCTAAATTTGAAGTTTAGCTAACAAAACATATTAGTATTCAATTTACACTTACCTCTGGATGTGTAAAATATTATTTTTATTATTAAAAATCTTTAAAATCATAAAGTTGAATACTATAAGTAATAATGCAAATGACAAACGTTTATTTTAAGCTTACCATTTCCCTATTAATTGCATAAGTACCTTCTTTATAATTTTGTTATTTTATCCTCATAAAAACATATGAGATAGTTACCATTATTATTCTCATTTTACACTTAGTGAAACTAAAGAACAGAGAGGTTTAATAATTTACCCAAGGTCACATACCTAGAAAGGGATGGAATCAGATTCAAAGCCTGGCAGTGTAACCCTAGAGCTTCAGCTTTTTAGCCACCGTGCATTTAAATGTTGAGGTTTTAACCTCATTAAGTTTTGAACATCTGAATATACATAACACTTATATATTTCCATAACCAAAAGTATAAAGTGAGAAGACCAATGAAAGGTTGTAAAACATATTTAGGCTGGATGACAAAGGGTTAATATTCTTTGTTAGAAAACCCTTAAAAGTTAAAACAAAAGCATGATATGTTAACAAAAAAATAAAAAAGACCAAACAGCACAAAAATAGACAAAAGACATAAAGATAGATCACAGAAGAAGAAATAAAAAATGTGAATAACACTTGAAAAACTTCGTTTAATCTTGTTGGTAGATAAAGAAATACACATTAAAACAAGTTTTAGATATTTTTTCCTCTTAAACTAACAAAAGAAGAGTTAGTATTTAATAATGGTTCAATAAGACAGATACTTTGATAGATTGCCAATGTAAGATTCATTAGTGCAACTCTAATGAAATACAACTGAAAAATATGTGGCAACTGTCTTTTAAAAATTTATACCGTGAAACCAAAAAAATTCATCCCCTAAAAAAAATCTATAAAAAGGAAAGAGAGTCATAGAAATATCTCATCATTTTAATGATGAAAAAGTAGAAACAACCTAAATGTGAATCAATGGTTATACTATTTATTTTCAATCTATAAATTAATAGAAACATGTTAATCCATAAGTTAATAGTAGTTTTCAAAAATGAAAATAGTGATGAGGAAATCTTCATGGTAAAACACTGAATGAAAAAAGGTGGAACAAAAAGCATAAACACAGGACAATCCAAATTATTTAAAATGTACTACATAGTATGGTATATTTATACATAGGAAAAGTCCTGGTTAACTGAAGTTACCTCTGGGTTTGTTTTAATAAGTGATTTATATTTACTTTCTCCTTTAAATATATTGGAAAATTTCATATAGCAAGTCTGTGTTAAGCTGAAATCAGAAATAAGCAAAAATTAAAGATTTTATAAAATAATTTATTAAAAAATATACACTTTTTTAAAATTTTATTGTTATGTTAATCATCATACATTACATCATTAGTTTCTGATGTAGTGTTCCATGATTCACCGTTTGCATATAACACCAAGTGTTCCATTCAATACGTGCCCTCTTTAATACCCATCACCAGGCTAACCCATCCCCCCAACGCCCTCCCCTCTAGAACCCTCAGTTTGCTTCTCAGAGTCCATAGTCTCTCATGATTCATCTCCCCTTCCGATTCCCCCCCCTTCATTTTTCCCTTCCTACTATCTTCTTTTTTTTAACATACAATGTATCATTTCAGAGGTACACGTCTGTGATTCATCAGTCTTACACAATTCACAGCATTCACCATAGCACATACCATCCCTAATGTCCATCACCCAGTCACCCCATCCTTCCCAACCTCCACCACTCCAGCAACCCTCAGTTTGTTTCCTGAGATTAAGAATTCCTCATATTAGTGACATCATATGAAACATGTCTTTCTCTGACTGACTTATTTCACTCAGCATAATACCCTCCTGTTCCAACCACGTCATTGCAGATGGCAAGATTTCGTTGTTGTTATTTTTTTGATGGCTGCATAATATTCCATTGTATATATATACCACATCTTCCTTATCCATTCATCTGTTGATGGACACCTTGGCTCTTTACATAGTTTGGCTATTGTGGACATTGCTGCTATAAACATTGGGGTACACATACCCCTTTGGATCACTACATTTGTATCTTTGGGGTAAATACCCAGTAGTGCAATTGCTGGGTTGTATAGTAGCTCTATTTTCAACTTTTTGAGGAACCTCCATACTGTTTTCCAGAGTGGCTGCACCAGCTTGCATTCCCACCAACAGTGCAGGAGGTCCCCCTTTCTCCGCATCCCTGCCAACATCTGTTGTTTCCTGACTTGTTAATTTTAGCCATTCTGACTGGTGTGAGGTGATATCTCATTGAGGTTTTGATCTGGATTTCCCTGATGCTGAGCGATGTTGAGCACTTTTTCATGTGTCTATTGGCCATTTGGATGTCTTCTTTGGAAAAATACCTGTTCATGTCTGGTATATCATTGGCAAATATCTTCTCCCATTCTGTCGGTTGTGTTTTGGTTTTGTTGACTGTTTCCTTTGCTGTGCAAAAAGCTTTTTATCTTGAAGAAGTCCGAATAATTCATTTTTGCCCTTGCTTCCCTTGCCTTTGGAGATGTTTCTAGGAAGAAGTTGCTGTGGCTGAGGTCGAAGAGGTAGCTGCCTGTGTTCTCCTCTAGGATTTTAATGGACTCCTGTCTCACATTTAGGTCTTTCATCCATTTTGAGTCTATTTTTGTGTGTGGTATAAGGAAATGGTCCAGTTTCATTCTTCTGCATGTGGCTGTCCAATTTTCCCAACACCATTTGTTGAAGAGACTGTTTTTTTTTTTTTTCCATTGAACATTCTTTCCTACTTTGTCGAAGATTAGTTGACCATAGAGTTGAGGGTCCATTTCTGGGCTCTCTATTCTGTTCCATTGATCTATGTTTCTGTTTTTGTGCCAGTACCATACTGTCTTGATGATGACAGCTTTGCAATTGAGCTGGAAGTCCGGAATTGTGATGCCGCCAGCTTTGCTTTTCTTTTTCAACATTCCTCTGGCTATTCAGGGTCTTTTCTGCCTCCATACAAATTTTAGGATTATTTTTCCCATTTCTTTGAAAAAAGTGGGTGGTATTTTGATGGGGATTGCATTGAATGTGTAGATGGCTCTAGGTAGCATTGACATTTTCACAATATTTGTTCTTCCAATCCATGAGCATGGAATGCTTTTCCATTTCTTTGTGTCTTCCTCAATTTCTTTCATGAGTATTTTATAGCTTTCTGAGTAGAGATTCTTTGCCTCTTTGGTTAGATTTATTCCTAGGTATCTTATGGTTTTGGGTGCAATTGTAAATGGGATCGACTCCTTAATTTCTCTTTCTTCTGTCTTGTTGTTGGTGTATAGGAATGCCACTGATTTCTGTGCATTGATTTTATATCCTGCCACTTTACTGAATTCCTGTATGAGTTTTAGCAGTTTTGGGCTGGAGTCTTTTGGGTTTTCCACCTAAAGTATCATATCATCTGCAAAGAGTGAGAGTCTGACTTCTTCTTTGCTGATTTGGATGCCTTTTATTTCTTTTTGTTGTCTGATTGCTGTGGCTAGGACTTCTAATACTATGTTGAATAGCAGTGGTGATAGTGGACATCCCTGCCATCCCTTAGGGGGAAAGCTCTCAGTTTTTCCTCCTTAAGAATGATATTTGCTGTGGGTTTTTCATAGATGGCTTTTATGATATTGAGGTATGTACCCTTTTTTCCTACACTCTGAAGAGTTTTGATCAAGAAAGGATGTGGTACTTTGTCAAATTCTTTTTGTGCATCTATTGAGAGGATGATATGGTTCCTGTTCTTTCTTTTATTAATGTATTGTTTCACATTGAAAGGGGTCCTCTAAGCAAAGAGAAAGCCTAAAAGTAACACAGACCAGAAAGGAACACAGACAATATACAGTAACAGTCACCTTACCGGCAATACAATGGCACTAAATTCCTATCTTTCAATAGTTACCCTGAATGTAAATGGGCTAAATGCCCCAATCAAAAGACACAGGCTATCAGATTGGATAAAAAAAAAGACCCATAAATATTCTGTCTGAATGAGACTCATTTTAGACCCAAAAACACCTCCAGATTGAAAGTGAGGGGGTGAAAACCATTTACCATGCTAATGGACATCAAAAGAAAGCTGAGGTGGCAATCCTTATATCAGACAAATTAGATTTTAAACCAAAGACTATAATAAGAGATGAGGAAGGACACTATATCCTACTTAAAGGGTCTATCCAACAAAAAGATCTAACAATTGTAAATATCTATGCACCTAACATGGGAGCAGCCAATTATATAAGCCAATTAATAACAAAAGCAAAGAAACACATCGACAACAATACAATAATAGTGGGGGACTTTAACACCCCTCTCACTGAAATGGACAGATCACCTAAGCAAAAGATCAACAAGGAAATAAAGACCTTATGACACACTGGACCAAATGGACTTCACAGACATATTCAGAACATTCCATCCCAAAGCAACAGAATACACATTCTTCTCTAGTGCCCATGGAACATTCTCCAGAATAGATCACATCCTAGGTCACAAATCACGTCTCAACCAGTACCAAAAGCTTGGGATCATTCCCTGCATATTTTCGGACCACAATGCTTTGAAACTAGAACTCAATCACAAGAGGAAAGTTGGAAAGAACTCAAATACATGGAGTCTAAAGAGCATCCTACTAAAGAATGAATGGGTCAACCAGGAAATTAAAGAAGAATTAAAAAATTCATGGAAACCAATGAAAATGAAAACACAACTATTCAAAATCTTTGGGATGCAGCAAAGGCAGTCCGAAGAGGAAAGTATATAGCAATACAAGCCTTACTCAAGAAACAAGAAAGGTCTCAAGTACACAACCTAACCCTCCACCTAAAGGAGCTGGAGAAAGAACAGCAAATAAAGCCTAAACCCAGCAGGAGAAGAGAAAGAATAAAGAGCAGAGCAGAAATCAATGAAATAGAAACTAAAAGAACAGTAGAACAGATCAACGAAACTAGGAGCTGGTTCTTTGAAAGAATTAACAAGATTGTTAAACCCCTGACCAGACTTATCAAAAAGAAAAGAGAAATGACCCAAATCAACAAAATCACGAATGAAAGAGGAGAGATCACAACCAACACCAAAGAAATACAAACAATTATAAGAACATATTATGAGCAACTCTATGCCAGCAAATTAGATAATCTGGAAGAAATGGATGCATTCCTAGAGATGTATCAACTACCAAAACTGAACCATGAAGAAACAGAAAACTGGAACGGACCCAAAACCACTAAGGAAATTGAAGCAGTAATCAAAAATCTCCCAACAAACAAGAGCCCAGGGCCAGATGGCTTCCCAGGGGAATTCTACCAAACATTTCAAGAAGAATTAATACCTATTCTTCTGAAACTGTTCCAAAAAATAGAAATGGAAGGAAAACTTCCAAACTCATTTTATGAGGCCAGCATTACCTTGATCCCAAAACCAGACAAAGACCCTATAAAAAAGGAGAATTACAAACCAGTATCCCTGATGAACATGGATGCAAAAATTCTCACCAAAATACTAGCCAAGAGGATCCAACAGTACATTAAGAGGATTATTTTCCACGACCAAATGGGATTTATCCCTGGGCTGCAAGGTTGGTTCAACATCCACAAAGCAATCAATGTGATACAAGACATTAATAAAAGAAAGAACAAGAACCATATCATCCTTTCAAAAGATGCACAAAAAGCATTTGACAAAGTACAGCATCCCCTCTTGATTAAAACTCTTCAGAGTATAGAGAAAGAGGGTACATACCTCAATATCATAAAAGCCATCTATGAAAAACCCACAGTGAATATCATTCTTAAGGAGGAAAAACTGAGAACTTTTCCCCTAAGGTCAGGAACGTGGCAGGGATGTCCACTATCACCACTGCTATTCAACATAGTATTAGAAGTCCTAGCCACAGCAATCAGACAACAAAAAGAAATAAAAGGCATCCAAATCAGCAAAGAAGAAGTCAGACTCTCACTCTTTGCAGATGATATGATACTTTAGGTGGAAAACCCAAAAGACTCCAGCCCAAAACTGCTAAAACTCATACAGGAATTCAGTAAAGTGGCAGGATATAAAATCAATGCACAGAAATCAGTGGCATTCCTATACACCAACAACAAGACAGAAGAAAGAGAAATTAAGGAGTCGATCCCATTTACAATTGCACCCAAAACCATAAGATACCTAGGAATAAATCTAACCAAAGAGGCAAAGAATCTCTACTCAGAAAGCTATAAAATATTCATGAAAGAAATTGAGGAAGACACAAAGAAATGGAAAAGCATTCCATGCTCATGGATTGGAAGAACAAATATTGTGAAAATGTCAATGCTACCTAGAGCCATCTACACATTCAATGCAATCCCCATCAAAATACCACCCACTTTTTTCAAAGAAATGGGAAAAATAATCCTAAAATTTGTATGGAGGCAGAAAAGACCCTGAATAGCCAGAGGAATGTTGAAAAAGAAAAGCAAAGCTGGCGGCATCACAATTCCGGACTTCCAGCTCAATTGCAAAGCTGTCATCATCAAGACAGTATGGTACTGGCACAAAAACAGAAACATAGATCAATGGAACAGAATAGAGAGCCCAGAAATGGACCCTCAACTCTATGGTCAACTAATCTTCGACAAAGTAGGAAAGAATGTCCAATGGAAAAAAGACAGTCTCTTCAACAAATGGTGTTGGGAAAATTGGACAGCCACATGCAGAAGAATGAAACTGGACCATTTCCTTACACCACACACAAAAATAGACTCAAATGGATGAAAGACCTTAATGTGAAACAGGAGTCCATCAAAATCCTAGAAGAGAACACAGGCAGCTACCTCTTTGACCTCAGCCACAGCAACTTCTTCCTAGAAACATCGCCAAAGGCAAGGGAAGCAAGGGCCAAAAACTATTGGGACTTCATCAAGATAAAAAGCTTTTTTGCACAGCAAAGGAAACAGTCAACAAAACCAAAAGACAACCGACAGAATGGGAGAAGATATTTGCAAATGACATCTCAGATAAAGGGCTAGTATCCAAAATCTATAAAGAACTTATCAAGCTCAACATCCAAAGAACGAATACTCCAATCAAGAAATGGGCAGAAGACATGAACAGACATTTCTGCAAAGAAGACATCCAAATGGCCAACAGACACATGAAAAAGTGCTCAACATCGCTCGGCATCAGGGAAATCCAAATCAAAACCTCAGTGAGATACCACCTCACACCAGTCAGAATGGCTAAAATTAACAAGTCAGGAAACAACAGATGTTGGTGGGGATGCGGAGAAAGGGGAACCGTCCTACACTGTTGGTGGGAATGCAAGCTGGTGCAGCCACTCTGGAAAACAGTATGGAGGTTCCTCAAAAAGTTGAAAATAGAGCTACCGTATGACCCAGCAATTGCACTACTGGGTATTTACCCCAAAGATACAAATGTAGTGATTCGAAGGGGTACGTGTACCCCAATGTTTATAGCAGCAATGTCCACAATAGCCAAACTATAGAAAGAGCCAAAATGTCCTTCAACAGATGAATGGATAAAGAAGATGTGGTGTGTATATATATATATTTATACACACACACAGAGAGACACAACGGAATATTGTGCAGCCATAAAAAAAAAAAAAAACAAAATCTTGCCATCTGCAATGACGTGGATGGAACTAGAGGGTATTATGCTAAGCGAAATAAGTCAATCAGAGAAAGACATGTTTCATATGATCTCACAGATATGAGGAATTCTTAATCTCAGGAAACAAACTGAGGGTTGCTGGAGTGGTGGGGGTGGGAGGGATGGGGCGGCTGGGTGATAGACATTGGGGAGCATATGTGCTATGGTGAGCGCTGTGAATTGTGCAAGACTGTTGAATCACAGATCTGTACCTCTGAAACAAATAATACAATATATGTTAAAAAAAAAAAAAAAAGAAGAAAGCAGGAGGGGAAGAACGAAGGGGGGAAATTGGAGGGGGAGATGAACCATGAGAGATGATGGACTCTGAGAAACAAACTGAGGGTTCTAGAGGGGAGGGGAGTGGGGATGGGTTAGCCTGGTGATGGGTATTAAAGAGGGTACATACTGCATGGAGCACTGGGTGTTATACGCAAACAATGAATCATGGAACACTACCTCAAAAAGTAAAGATGTAATGTGTGGTGATTAACATAACATAATAAAATAAAATTACGTGTAATTAATGCCAATCCTACTTTGTTATTTTGTTTTTCTTTTGTTTTCTTTCCCAACAGTTTTTTCTAAACAAATTTTTCACCTGGAACAATCACTCATTTCAAACAGTCCTGGTAGAGAAGAGAAGATGAGGTAATTTATACCTGCTTCATTGTGTTTGATAATTCTGCCATACAGGCAAGGAAAAACTTATTCTGTTTGGCCAGTGGTATCTATTAGATCTAATCTGTGGGAAAAGGTAAAAGACATGGAAAGAAAATATAATAAAGGGGCGCCTGGGTGGCTCAGTTGGTTAAGTGACTGCCTTCGGCTCAGGTCATGATCCTGGAGTCCCAGGATCGAGTCCCGCATCAGGCTCCCTGCTCGGCGGGGAGTCTGCCTCTCCCTCTGACCCTCTTCCCTCTCTTGCTATCTGTCTCTCATTCTCTCTCTCTCAAATAAATAAATAAAATCTTAAAAAAAAAAAAGAAAATATAATAAAAACAAAGGGTAAAGGGAAGACAGTAGCAGAGCCCATCATGGAGGGCAGCAATAGCAGGGGCTTCCCTGACGACTCTTACAGGGGCTGACAAGACGGTGATCACCAGACATTTTAACATGAGAGAAGACTGCAATAGAATCAAAAGATGAAACATCCTCACTGTTGAAAGATCCATATTCTCATCAGCATCAGTTATGTTTATAGGCCCATACTATATTCACAGGAAATTTATGAATGAATGAATGAATGAACTAATGAATGAATGAAAAACACTGAATATTTGTAGCATACACAGCTCTCTAACCTCCGATTATGCCTCTCTTAATCTTAATACCAACACTCTTAAAAACATGGATTATAGTGCATTTACGATAGGACATATGGTAATACTATATTTCCTTAAAGAACATTTTGATTATTAATTTGTTTTATGTTTATCTTTCCCAACTAAGAAGCAAGCTCAATAAAGGCAGAGCATTATTCTGCTTTTTTTGTTGTTGTTATTGTTTTGTTTTGCTTTGTTTTCTGTGGGGGGCTTTTTTTGTCTTCTTTTTCCAATGCTGTATTCTCAGCACCAAAAGTAAGGCCTGGCATATATCATAACATACATAGTGCCTGATAGATGTTTGTTGAATAAATGAGAAAGTGTACATATTAGACACTTCGTAAAATTCACTGTATCTTTATAACATTAAAGATAAAATGTTTAATATTTCTTAAGACTAAGTACAGCAAGTTTAGAAGTTTACGGCCTAGTTTGATGTCAGCTGACGTGTATTTCAGCTTGATAATTAAATAGGTTTACAATTTAAAGAAGTCCTTCCAGGGGTGCCTGGGTGGCTCAGTCGTTAAGCGTCTGCCTTTGGCTCAGGTCATGGTCCCAGGGTCCTGAGATCAAGCCCTACATCGGGCTCCCTGCTCTGCGGGAAGCCTGATTCTCCCTCTCCCACTCCCTCTGCATGTGTTCCCTCTTTCGCTGTGTCTCTCTCTGTCAAATAAGTAAATAAAATCTTTTAAAAAATAAAAATAAATAAAGAAGTCCTTCCAAATACTCTAGCACAAATACTTAAAGTCAGATACACTCCTTCACAGCCCATCAGCAAACTTGTAGGACGTGAGAACATGGGATAAGAAGACACAGAGGAGCCTGGGTTTGATTTTTTAGTGCTACAAAAACCATGTATAGTGTGGTTAATAGAGCTCTCGTCTCTCATTTGGAGCCAGGGATGCTCTGGGTTAGTTAGCACAGATGCAGCAGGCTAGGTGGCTCTAGGGGCTGAGTGCCAGTGGAGGGCAGCAGAGAGCTACTTGAGAGACAATACATTCAAGAGGAAGATTTAACAGCTCTCAGCTGAGATTACGGTCCTTAGCCAGATCTACACAGTGCTACTCAAGAGGCAGCCCGTTTGGAAAACCAGACCACAGGGTAGCCAGCAAGAATGGAGTTCCCAATTACATTAATGTAGAAAGCCAAGAAGCAAAGGAGATGGGCAGGAAACAACATCAGGACACTCAGGATAATCTGGACTCCAACTAAGCACAACTCCCAGGAGCCATTGATTCAGACAGTGATCTCTCTGCAGAGCTGCTGAAACAGATGATGGCTTACATTCATTCTAACTCCAAACTCTTGGATCCCAAGGCATTAACAACCTGTTTGGAGTACAATATTTTTGCAAAGATTACCTCTTTTGCAGAAAACATAAATATTAATAATACAAAATTGTTAGCATAAAGATGATAAAATCATACATGAATGAAGACTAACAAGCACAGACTCTCTCTTGTTCAAGGGGTCCCTAAAACCCTCCAAAAGTTGAAACTTCTCAAATATGTGTGGCAGAATCTTAATAAGGCCTGATGAACAGCAACAGGTTCAATGGGTTACCCTGGGCTCAGTACAAGGAACCCCACCCTGAAGACAACCAGGAGTGAGATGCAGCCTATCCAAGGCCAAGATTCATGTTCCCTTTCCATGTCTTCCTAGTGGTGTGAGCTTAGGTGAGCCATTTAGCCTCTCTAGGTCAGTTTTCTCACTTCTAAAATAACATAATAACTGTCTCTACTGGGTCTAAAGGAATTCACAGAAGAAAGCATGCCTTGTTAATTTTATACAAATACAGTGTATTTTTATCACCAGTCTGAGTAGTAGGAAGAGCGGGAAGATATCTAGAGAACAGAAAGTCATCTAAAAAGTAAACCTTTGGCAGATTCAGAATTTTATTTGTAATGAACCCTGTTCCTTCTACCAATCCAAGTCAGCATAGTTCTGATTCTTTGTGTATATGTCTTCAGCCTCACTGGGACTCACATTAAATGATGAGTACATTTGCATTATGGAGTAATATTTGCCTCCTGCTAACAGTCTTCTCCTTGTTAAATGTGTATAATGATGTTCCAAGCCAGACAGAAGTGGGAGATATTTTGGTGCCCCCTCCTGAAGGAATTTATTCATATGGCCACAGAAGCAGGGAGGAAATGTAGGCTATTTGCAGCCAGAATACTTTGGCTCTGGTCTCCCCCCCCCAAAAAATTAATAGTAATAATAATCATTACCATAAGGATATGGGAACACTTTAGAGAAACTCAAATACAGCTGCCTCATCTTTGTGTTCAGTTTAGTCCCATTTCTATGCTGTGATTTTTCTGGATGGACAGCAAGAGAGAACTGAGTGCATGCCAATGCCTGAGTGAATGTTAACTGGAAAGTCTAAGATTTCTGTCATTTTTAAAATCAAATAAAGGGGAAGAGGGAGGGACATGAAGAAGAAGATTTTGTCAATTCTTTTGATCCTTATTTCTGATGAGATGCCTAACTGGAAATTTCAGAATTGACATTGGAGAGTCACAAATGACAACAGAGATACCAACAGAGGGTCTTCCCAAATGAGGGTTGATGATTTATTGATTTACAGATCTTTCAAACTATAAGGGACAATGGAGAATTCAACTTTCTCATTTTGTATATGAGGAAACTAAGGTTAAGAGAAGTGGTATGACTAGCTCAAATTCTCCAAGCTGTTAACAACAAGTCCAGTTATCTTCTTATTTTAGAATACTACCTGGCTAAAATAGCTAGCATGACACTCAGTGACCAAACTGCACAGGAAAAGCACATAAAATGTTGGTCAAAAATAAAATGGAATAAACAAAATTGGCTTCCTTTAAAGTTACGAACATGGATCCATATATTCCAGTAGTCACTAGCTGCTTTGCTAATAGGAAATTAAACACACTTATGCTTCAGTGAGTGCATGCACAAACGCCTACACACATGGCCAATTTATAAAGTCATAGAGAATGAGATGAATTCTTCTTTTACCTCTGTCTAAAGTGTTAAATGCCAAGCAAATACTAAAATTGTTATTCTGAAAAGTCTTGGGCCATTGCTAAGTCTCTGCTATTGTTAAAACTTCACCCGTGCCCAGATATTCCACTTAATCTTTGCTATAAAAAGAAGAGATGCAGTCCATCTGGGAATGGGAATCCCATTTCTTTGAATTCCAAAATATTTTGAGCAAAGGTGATATAGGCAGAGCATACTTGGGACAACTTAAAGGAGAGGTTATCTTTAATCAGTTTCCTGATATTGACTAGACAGCAATCTCAAATCAACTAAATGATTGATCCAGACAAAAGGAAATCTCAGAAATTTCTACCTTTTCCAATTTTACTAAGTATTTATGCAATAATACATTTGATTATAATTTGGAAAATTGGTTAAATAAGGTACAACACACAAAATTACTTTTTAGAACTAGTATCCTAACATGGCATTTAAAGCATGAGAAGAATGTTCATATAAATTGTAATTGCCCTGTGTGCAGACTTGAGGTAAACATCTTTTCCTTTCTGTATATTATTACTGTAACACGAACACAGTAAAACATCCTTTGATATCAAGAGAGTACTGTTTTCCAGACAATCAAGATTTATTAGAAAAACTATGATGTCTCTCTCCTGTGAAAATCTATTCCTCAACTATCCCACACCTTCTTCAATATTATTGAGTATTATGGTCACTAGATGTCGCTGCTGTCGTTTGAATAAGATTTTCTTCCTGCTGCCTAAAAAAAAAAAAAAAAAAAAAAATCGTATGGTTTGGGAAATTGTTTTTTATTGTTGTTGAGGTTTCGGTAAGTGGATGTTATTTTATATATTCATGGATACAAATCACTTATTTATCAGATGAGGAGAGAAAGAACTAGAACGCTGATGTAACTTGCCTAAGAATCCATAGGAAGAGAATGGTAGACCCAGAGTTGTAAAACTCTGTCCTCATGTCTATATTTTACAGGCTTTTAAAAAGCAAAAATGTTCCAGATGGGATCCATGAAGACAATCATCTTTTAAACTAAGACCCAATGAATGATACTTACTACATATTAAGTTAGTTTTGTTATATTTTCTCCCTGATGGCCTTCTCCTTGGAAACTAGATACATATGAATCATGAAAACACAAGATTTTCCCAGGCCAGACTTTAAAAAGTAAGAGAACATGACAAAAGCCATCATCTAGCTTCAGGTGGTTCCTGCCTTCAGAAAGTCTCCTTCATAAAGTGACTAAAACTAGACAAACATACAAGACACACACAAACAATCCTAGACAGACAGCAACCAAGAGAAAAAGAAAACCAGCAGTTTTCTTCAGAAGGCTAGAGCTAAGAAGGATACAGAGGCAGCTGTGAGAGCAATCCTGAGCTGCTTTCACAAGCTGAAGTGAGGAGGAGAAAGGCAAAGATGAAGGCAAGTTAACTGACAGAGGCAACTAGGTGCCATGGCTGAAGCTTCCATTTATTCCTGCTCCTAAGGAAAAACCAAAAATTCACAACCCCTTGGGTGGGTTGGCAGGCAAGAGATAGAGGAGGAAGCTCTCACACACTTGCTCAAAGTTGTTGGACCCCCTTTTTTCAGCCCCTGGAGTGGGAGGGAGGAATGGACGTGCCCTGAAAAGAAAAGAAAAAGGAGCCGGTGTCGCTACCAGCCTTGGGAAAATCTCCACAGATGAGCATTTTTGTTGCGTTAAGTGGCCCGCATTAGCAGCCTAAACACGTAGGGGGGAGGCTAACATCGCCTGTTAATATGATGCGGGAGAGCAATGACAGACCTGGCATTTGAGAGTGGAAGCGCCAGTTTTACATAAAACAAAATGAAACATTTCTGAGGATTTAAGTCCTGGGGTTTGGGTGGAGTGAGTTTTGGGGCGTGCCTCATTCCATAGGCAAGGCATGTCCTGGGACATCAGTTTGAGAGGCTTGTTATGTTATATATTATACACACACACACACACACACTCTTATTTCAACTATCTTTAAAACAATAATTTCTACAGTATGGAAAAAGCTTCTTAGTCCCTGGTTCTAAGGTTGCCTCTGGGACAGAGGGGAGGAAGTGTCATCCCCGATGTCTCCTTTAAACTCCAGGGTTGGAACTGAGAACCAACAAGGCGGTTCTGAAACTCTCCTTAAAAATGGTTACCTCCACCCTTCTCAAACTGTTGCTTTTCTCTTTCACCCATAGAGATAAGGATAGGGATATGGACAGGAATACGGATAGGGATAAGGGATGGGGGAGGGGAAAAAGAGAGAGAAGATGGAAGGGAAAGGTGAGAAATGAGAAAAGAAAGGAAGAAAAAGAAGGAAGGGGAGACTGAAGAAATTAAACCCAACTGAATTCCAATTATTTATGAGGTTTTTTCTTCCCCTCAAACGAATTAAACGTGCTTGTTCCTTCCTTTCCTTTCTAGCAAACTTCAAGCTTGAACAGTGTTCCAGATACATGAAAGCAAACAAAATAAAACTTTGGACGTGTTAGGGGGTAAAAATGCATGAAAGCCCGCGCGCTGATGTCAACAGTCTGCTTGCTGCTCGGATGTCAACCAGTCGTGGAGCGCACGGATCATCCCCGTTACTTTTCTTTCCACAGCCCCCTCACCCTCGCTTAGCATCTCCTTCCTCCAAGATTGGCTTGAGAGCAGCCAGGCAAGATCCAGGAGTGAGGCTGGCTTTTTCTGCGAAAGAAGCCGATAGGATCCACCGAGACTAAAATGAGGAAAGGCCCCTAGTTCCTGCGGGCCCAGCCTCAAATTACCCCGCACACTGTGAAAGTTTCTTGAGACTCCGCGACTCAGTGTAAAGACCTGGGGTTTCTCCTGGGTTGGTCTCCCAGGCCACAGGGGTCACGCATCCAAATCTAGCCTCCCCCGTAATGCCTTTACCTCAGTACATCAAGCAACCCATTTGGAAAATCGAAGGACCCTTTGGGCTCGAAGAACTGATTAGAGAGAGCCGGGATCTCAGATCTTCGTGTTTGGGGGTGGAGGGGAGCATGGACTGACGAGAAGTCGGGAAAAGCCCCGCAGTAAGCAACTGGCTGACAGAGGAATCCGGGCTGTGTTCTCTAAGAAAGCCCTAAAAAAGCACTGGAATGTGGTGGTGTCGGCATCAGACGTTGCTTTATGAGACCCGAATTCAGGCTGCTCTAGACGATTTTTGGATAAAAATGGATTATCTCTCCAGACCCAAATATTCCCTGACCTGTTTCCCAACGCGCTCTGGCTTTTTGCTGGGAGAGCACCGCGCTGCCGGAGACTTGGCGCTTCTGTCAATTGCACAGAGCAATTACTAAGAAAATATTGTGACGATGTTGTAGGGCGGAAGGGGATGTGAGGGGGTGCGGGAGGGGGGAGTTAGTTTGGAGAGCGATTTGCAAAGGAATATTAAGTTTGATTCCCGAGGTCACCGCGGGAAAACGGGTTGGCGTTGGGTGAGCTGCAGAGCTCTTCCTCTAGGTGGCGGACGTTGGTACCCAACAACAGTTAGGCGGGTGCTGACTCCAAACACAGGATTAAGCTTCTTGCTGGTTAAAAAAAAATAATAGTAATAATATAGAGGTGTGGGGCTGTTTTTCCCCCTTTTGGATATTTATTTATTGTAGGGAAAAGTCATTGATTTTCCTAAGCAAACTGTGTTTCTCCTTCACTTGGTGGAAAATAAAAACTGTTTGAATAAATAAGTTATTTCTGAACATTTTGTTGTCAAAGTGTTAAATGTTCCCGTCATTTTTATTCAAACACTAACATGATTACAGCCAATTATATATTCACCAGTGTTCTTTATTTTAGAGTAATTGTACTTGTCACTAATAAAACAGAGGCATAATGGATCGCTACTGTTCTGGATTTTCAAGCAATTTTGTGTAATTTGATTGAATTATACATCTTATCTGCTACTTTTTTATTTTTATATTTGGGGATCCTATTTTCTTGAAAATTGCAGCTCTATGCTTGTTTTGTTGTTTCTCCAGTAACGTACACTTCGGTAACACTGATAAATAGAAAGAGTCCTTTTGAAATGTCGAAAATCAGCTGTTTCTTTCCCCACCCCTATCCCCACCCCCTCTCTGCACTTCAGCGCGGGGAAGACCTGAACTCTGGCTGCCAGGCAGTCCTGAACCAGTGTTGCGCTTACCCGAAAAGTCCAACGCCAAGACAAACTCCCCATTCACCCCAAAGGCAGCCGTCTCCCTGCCTGGAGTCTTTGGGGTTTTGTCTCTTTCCTGTAATGATACTGTTGGGTGTCTGGAGCTTCAAACATGCCAAGACAAGCCGACCATGGGTTCAGTTCATGTGCAATATGTATCAAGGGAAAGAGTATGCACAGCACAGCCGAAAGATAAACTGTATATATTACTCCAATTACACAACCCCCAAGTGTCTTACCTACCCAACCAGCACCACCAGGAAACCCCTACCCAGCCCATAATTACAATTATCTGTCTACTCGCCTATGTTCTTTCTGGTTTCAGATATACCTAGAGAACTGGGATCAATAGTTTCTCCCTCCTTTTTAAAAAGACAATTTCAATAAAAAGATACATGAAAAGATGCAAGCATCTACCCAATGTTCACGCAGCTGAACAAATCAAGAAATAAACGTGACAGCAGACAGGACATAGGATTTTAAGAGATCATGTCTGCAACTGAAGGAACAGAGAATGTGCAATTCTTCTCCCAATAAATCCCTCCAGTTCCTAGGACACAACTCAAACGCCCGGCTAGGAGCTGCAGCTGCGAGATTGAGCCAAAGTCTCTGACAAGTGCCTTGTGTATGACCCAATATTTATCAATAACGACAACAACAGAATCAAGTGAAACCAAGGCTGGGGATTTTGAACTGTTTCTAAAGCCCTGGCGTGGATACGCATGTGGGCGAAAAACATCGCTGGAGATGACTTGGCTCCATTTGTCCGCCCTGGGGAGCAACCTTGGGGCAAAATCCACTGCTAATTGATCCCAACCAGCCATACTATCAGCTGAAAATGCATGAGGAGACAAAGAATGAGGAGCGTGTGCTAAAGATACTCTAAGCATTTTTCAAGTAAATCGCGGTGCGTAATCAATAGCGTGTACATACATATAAATAGGGAAAGGGGATTACTTCTAATTAATGAGAGAAATAATGTTTCATGTGTAACTCCAGACTTCTCTAAAATCTAGTGTCTCCCATCCTTTGATTGTTTTGTGGTCGGACTTCCAACTTCCTCCAGGAAAACCTGCGGGCCCAGTTTAGTGTTAGGAGCTCAAGAGCAGACACTCAGCCCAATTAGGGGCCATTCTCGCATCTTCTGGGCTGTTTACTCCAAGGCCAAAGGGTAGGCTGCTTGGGCAGCGATCCCAGCGCAGTGTTGGGTGTTGCCGGCTGCCGCGGAGGCAGGAGTTGGGACAGCTCCGGAGCAAGCCCTGCGCCGCTCAGCTCCTAGACAGAGCTCGGCCGCCGTCTGCCAGGCAGCTCTCCAAAAGAACTGGGCTTTTTCAGCGTTTCCACTTCCTCGTGGTCTCATCTATCTTATCTTACAAGTTCACGCTCCAAAGAGAAAAGGAAAGAGTGAGAAAAAAAGAAAACCTCTTCACCGTGGTGATTCATAGTTCACACGCTCACGAGCCAAACTTTGCCGACCGTGCTTTTTTCGTGAACATTACTTTCTCTCCTGCGTGCCTTAGGACAAACCCAGAAGGAAGATACTAAAACTGGTAAACAAGAATCTAGGATTGTTTTTAAAATAAAAGTGACCATCCCCACCCCCCACTACCTTTGTTGTAGATTCTGAAACGGAGGAGTCGGGGTGTTTTGTTTTCACACGCTAACGGAAACTTATTCCTGACGCGATTCTGCGTCTAGCTTACCCGGGCCGCTCCTCTCCTCCCCGAATGCCGCTCCTTCCAAAGGGCTGGAGAGAAATAGGGGTATAACTGGTCTCCCCTACTGGGTTCAACACCGCTGACATGTAACTGAATATTCGAATTAACTTCACCTACACGTACCCTAGTCTTTTAACTCGGAGCTGTGCCTTATACAAATAATAAGCTTAAAACCATTAACTGGTCTTTTTTGCGCGTTCATCGTAGCACATGACCTCTTAGCCCCCAAAACATTGATCTGTGTGCATTCTTCCGGCGTGATGTGCAAACACGAGACATCTCGTCTGGAAAGGTAACTATAAAGGGGGAAAATCCGGAAATGAAACCTAAAAGCAAGTCCTCTAGCTAGATTGCGCTCGGCAGGCTCCGCGACAAAGGAGCTCGGGGCAGGCGCTCGGGTGTGCGCGGGGAGGAGCGGCGGGCCCGGGAGCCGGGCTCCGCAGACGCTCCTCGCCGGGAACTGTCCGGGTTAAAGCCTCCAGGGATGAGCGGGGCAGGGAGAAGATCAGGACCTTTTGGGAAACGCTGCGCCAATAGATTTTCCATCGCTATTAGGAGGGGGCGGGGGAAGACCTACAGGAACCGCAGTTCGAGAGTGAGGAGGCAGGTGGGTAGGAGATAGGCTGGAAGTCAAAACTGGCTCACTGGTTTGTCCATCTGGGTTTTTAGAAAAGGAGTTGATGTACTGGATTAGCAAACAGTTTACTTTCTCTCATTTGACTTGCCCCATGAGAAGAGGGAATCTGTGATGGAGGATTCTCAGCGTGCCTTCTGGCCTGCCCACCCCAACGCTTGCAAGTTTTCTCTCTCCTCATTCCTTCACAGACCATTAGTGGGTGCGAGCATTTTCTCAAATACACTCATCACTCTCCTATACGGACCCTGGGCTGTTCAGTGCTCTTCGTGTACCTTTAAGAGTTGACCACCTAAAAATGGCAACTAACACCGATCCATCTTTCCTCACAACGACTGGAGTTTGTGGGGCCTGTTAGAACGGTGCTTCAAAATAGAGGAGACTGGATGCACCACATTCTCCGAAGAGTGCTATAACACTTCCCAAAGTAGATTATTCAGGCTCCTACGGGGAAATCAAATTGAAGCTCCAACTAATTAAGGAGAACAGTGACAGGATAGTTAGGAGCTCAGCATTTTGAGGCCTGTAAGCTCTTCTTTCAGCCTGATATATATTTATGAAGTCTTTCTTTTTCTCCCTCTTTTGGTGTCCCGCTGATGGAAAATCCATTATCTTGTGTGCTGACTTTTGCCAAGTCTCAATTCCTCCCTCTTCAGATAGACTCCAGGGTTAAAGCTAAAGACCTCCATCATTCTCATCATTCCCCTTTACCATCACCCTCCAACTCTTTGTCTTTCTCTTTAGCATTTCCTGACCCCTTTGAAGGAAGAGCTGTGCCATTTCCTTGGGCAAGGAGAGGAGAAAAAGGACCTCTCAGAGCACGCTTGCCCAAAAGGTGTGGGATCATATCTTCCAATTGGATCAGGTCAAGAAATGGAACAGGCTTGTCCTCACACTATTAGGGACTCAACTCTTTCCGAAAATTGCCTACCCCCGGAGGTCTTGAGGGGGCTGGCAAATAACTGGAAATAAGTAAAGGGTAGTGGGCATTTTATATTTACGAAAAATGTGTAGAGTATTTGAAAGGCTCCGAGAGACTTTTTAAAAAGTCCTTGGCCCTGGGGTGATAATACTTCATTGTCCATCTCTCTGTGCCTGGCTCTCCAATGGGAAGAAGCTACTCCCGACTGTATTTTGTTGCAGATCTCCTGCGGTTTCTTTGATGAGTATGTACTTGCCTTCAGAGAGCTTGGAACCCCTGACAGCATCACAGAAACCTGCCTGGGGAGTCCCAGGGGTCTCTATCCAGGCCTTCTTCTTCCTTCACCTTGGACTTTCTCACTTCCGAAGCTTCGATAGCTTACACCAGTTAAACATTTCGATTCTCAAATAGGAGGCTCTCCCATAGTTTTTTTTTTTTTTTTTTTTTTCTCGAGGTTCTCAAGCAAAATTGCCGGTGCCACAATGTTATGATGGAAGGATGCTGAAATGACAGGCCTAGTAGACGCTTGTCTTAATCATCGGCTTCTTAATTTAGTTTTAGTGCGGTGTGTGTGTCTGTGTGTGTCTGTGCTTGTGCGCGCGCACACACACGCTCGCACACATGTGCGCGCCCCCGGGGATATTGGGGGTGCGCGCGTGCGTGCTGAGAGCAGCCGCTTGACAACCTGCAGCTCCCTAATGAGTGACGAGGCAGGGCTGCTGCAGAAAAGTAACACTTCCCTGGTGTGAAGACCTCTTACTGAGAAGTTTAGTTCACTACTGTTCTCGCAAACCTAATCGTATAACCTGTAACCCAAACCCACAGAACAAGGATACAACACGCTAAAGAGTAACTTATAATCACTAAATGTTAGCACCATTACCTGCTGTTAGGAAGGGATTGCAGACCTCACTCGTCAGTCTCTGGAAATACCTGGATGCCTCTGCATGAGCTCCACTTGTTCCCAAACGTCTCAGGGTCAGGGACTCCCTACGCATCTGCAGGAAGAGAGCTTTAGCCAGAGCTTGGTGCCACTCCAAGGACACTCTGTCCAGGGAGCTAAAAGCAAAGTGGATTTTAGGTAAAAAATGGCCCACCCTCCTTTAACCGGCAGGTAACAAGGGAAAAAAAGAAGTGAAAAACCAACAGAAAGCAGGAAAAGGGCCTTATGTAAGACTTAATGTAACACCCCAAATGAAAAAACTAAATGTGCTGCTCCCTACTCAGATGCAATAGTCTGTGGAGCCTTGGTTATTAATTAAAACTAGAGATGAAATAATCTAATTCATTTCCCAAGCAATTCTTCTGTTGGAACTGCTCACTCTTTACAAGGCCTGTCCTCTTTTCGGGGGAGGTGGTGGGGTGGGACAGCAGACAGAGAAGGACAGATGTTTACTATTTTATATACCAGAAAATTACATTTGCTTTGACTTATGCTTTGACTCGTTAACAGTGTACATTTATAGATGTTCATGTGTGAGGGATCAAGATTAAGCTGATGATGAGAAACTAGTAGAATGATACAGAATTTGCTTTAGATCTGAGACCACTGGATGTCCTCTGTCTTCTGAAAGTAATCATAGGGACTGAGTGAGGTGGAAATACAGAGTTGGGGCTTCATGTGTTTAGGACAGAAGCCCAAAGTGGACGCGGGCAGTCCTTCAAATCCAATTTGCACCCAAATTGACCGGTAGGATTTACAAAGCTCCATCCACGGACTTTCAACTTGCACAATGCTCTGCCCAAGCACCCCCTCCCCCTCTATTTCATCTAGTAGTAGCTCTAAAAAGAAGCCATTGCTGAGACAAATGTGGGCTGCTGAGTAAATAGTGCATGTTTTGTTGAACCTACCCCCCCCATATATATATATATGTACTATACATATACATATATATATAGTACTCTATCTCACCATAAAGTCCATTAAAATTATTAAAAGGATAATATAATCATTTTCCTCCAGATTGCAAATGACCTCTGTTATCAGGGAGCATAGATCTTTAGAGTGATTATATCAAAGTATAATCTATTTATTCCTACACAAATATCCTATTTTGAGACTTGCATCCATGCAATCCTTAAAATAATACAACATATTCTTAATTTGCATGCAAAATATTTTCCCAGTCAATATAAGCTCCTGGCACATCAAACCAGATTATTACAGCTCTCATTAGCAGACCCCAGTTTTTGCTTTTTGAAAGTAAACAAAAGAAAAACTTATTTCACCTGCTAAAATTTTATGCAAGATTACAAAACAATGCACACTCAGCTTTGACCTAAGAAACACCTTTAAAACATTAAAAATTCATCAGTCAGTGCTGGTGTTGTATTCAAGGAATGCTCCTCCAGTTTGCTGCTGAGCTCAGATTTGAATAAAATGTCCAATGTTAACAAACAATACCCACGTTTGGCACTTTGTGTATTAAATTGATCAAACAGATTTTAGGAGGCACAATGCACAATTTGTACAGACCTGATTGAGTTAATATAATATCAGCAAATTTTACATCGAAATGATTCTGTTTCTTTTCTTTGTGTTTAAAACCAGCACAGATTACAAATTTTAATGATCTGAAAATGTTTGGTATACAAAATCATGCTTATTTCAGTATTAGCAAAAACACAAGAAATTTTTCAACACAAACACCCAGCTGTGTCTATTTTAAAAGCAGTTCAATGACAGCTTGCACTTATGAGCATGCAATCAGCTAATTTCGCTTTTTTTTCTTCTGTGTTAATCAACACTTTCCTTCCTGCATATCAGAGTACAAATAGTATAGTTACTCCACATCAGTAAATGTTTACGTAACCTGTCCTTTCCCAAGAATCCGGTTACACCGAATCATTTCACGCTAGACCGACTACGAAAACGTACCGGGCCGTCCACCTCAGAGGGAGCCCTTGTGTGCCATTATAAGTGGTGATGAGAAGGGGGGTTGTAGGGGGAGAAATGGGGAGGAGTAGGTGGAGGAATGGAGTGAGGGAGAGGAATAGACGGAGGAGAAGGGGGGGGTAGCGAGTGGGGAGGAGGGAGGAAGAGGGGAGGAGGGAGGAAAGTGAATTGAGGAAAAGTAGGAATAACAGGCCTGAGGAGGGGAGAAGAGTGAAAGAAGGAAAGTAAGCAGAAAGAAGAGGAAGGCTCACAGATCTCTCCAACCGGTCCACAAAGCCCATTAGCTCACCCAGCTCTGTAAGAAACTGGAGCTTAGAAGTCAGTGTTTGGGGCCATGTCACTATCAACGTTGATAGCTCGGACCCTTGAACTTTCCCACACATAAATATAGCTTAAGTAAGGAAATATGTAGAAATGGGAGGGGGGATACATACATACGGTGTAAGGATAGATGAGGTTAGTCCAATATTCAAAGTTTCTTTATGGTATTCCTAATAGAGATTTTTAAAATCACTAGCTATTTGTAATTGTTATTCTCTTCAGAGTTTATTCTCTCTTTCTCTTCCTCGGGATTTCAAGGTAGGGAGTGGGGTGGGGAGAGTGCAATAACTCCATATTAACCTGAGTATTCTTGTATTCATCAACTGCATTCTTTATATTAGAAGTGAACTTTAATATCACACATAGGCATCGCTTTTTCTTCCTTCCTTTTCTTAAATACTAAATCTGCCAGACAATTTAATTGATAGTTTATCAAAGTGAGTAAATGTTTACATTTTATGACTATTTTACAGAGGAGGGGGAAAGTGCCTTTCATTTATGCTTCTCTCCACCTCCCTCTTCTCTAGGGCTACATCCTCCGTAAAATGTGGTATGTTTCGTACCCATGTGGGATGAAACAGCCTTTGATCAGTGTGCTCCGCACCAAATTCCAATCCCTGGGAAATGCTGGGCCTTAGCCCTGCCCCTGGCCACGGGATCCTTTTAAAGCCCCCGAATCACAATCTCCCCACTCACTTCAGCCCTCAGCCGAACCTTCCCAGTTCTAAAGCCCAAGAAGCTGGGCTTGTGGGACCCACGTACCCAAGGCTTCTAGTTGCCTTCCATCTGCATTCAGGGTGGGAAAGGGCTGGCTTCAGCATGCGGTTATTTCAGCATTAAGGCCCGCACAAATCAAAAGCATTTGAGAAACGGAAAGAAAAAAGAAAAGAGGGAGTGAAAACAGGAAGGCTTAAAAAAAAAAAAAGGAAAGGAAAGAAACAGCCGCCCACCCTTATTTTCCCTCCCATGTCAACAAGCAAAATGAAACATTTCCAAGGTGATCGCTCGCGGCTACTCGCTTCCAATTCGGATTAGAAGCTGAGGAGACGCTCGAGCGGCGAAGAGAAAACGACACCGAGTCACCCAGCGTGTGAGCGACGGTCTGGAGCAGGAGAGAAGGGGAAGAGACACATATACATAGCATGTGTTACCTGGTTTATTTCGAGATTGTTTGGTATTGTTTTCTCTCTGAGCACCCCTCATTTCGGAAGGCTATCATAGGCGCCCACCACTGAGCCGCCCCCGCCCGCCGCCGCAGCGCCGGGAGCCCCAGGCCCGGCTTCCCCGCGGCGCCCGAGCTCCGAGCTCGCCGCCGCCCGGCCGCAGGAACTGAGTAAGTAACCCCTGCTTGGCCCCGCGCTCGCCAGCCCACTTCCTCCTCCTCAGCCCTCCGTTTCCAAACCCCATCCAGACCCTCCTCCCCCAAGGTGCAGGGCACCCCCCTCCCCACGCCAGGGGTGGGCCCTCCCTCCCCAACCATCCACAGCCTCGCTGGAGTGTTACCTACAAGGGGCACAATTTTCCTACGGGCTCAGAAATGCCGACCCGGGCCTGCAGGGCCGACTCGGGAAAGTAGCGCCTCGCCTCCTCCTCCTCCATTTCCTGCCCTGTCCTTGCATCCTCTCCCTGCACTCCCACTCTTCGCTCCACCACCGCTGCCGCCGCCGCCCCCGCTTTTAAAAAAATAAAATTGAATACAAACTTTAATCAATAACGACAAATACTGACGCTCAAAAGAAAATGACCCAGTACAGTGAGAAGGCAGCCGGAAATGTGAGATATTTGCCCTACGAGGGGGATTTCGGTTGAGCAGCCCCGCAGGGTGGAGGGGGTGGAGGGGGCGCAGAGAAGGGCCGCGGCAGCAGCGTGCTCCCGGCGGTGTATCCCTACGCGGTTCCGCGCGGCCGGGAGGCCCAGGCCCGCGGTGAGGGGGAGGCGAGCGCCGAGGGGGCGGGAGCCGGCGGGCGGGGCGGGGGTGGGTGGGCCCAGATCCGCCGATTGGTCGACGGCGGGAGAGACGCTCCCGCACGCCGCCGGCTCTGATTGGCCCAGCGGTAGGAAAGGTTAAACCAAAAATTTTTTTACAGCCCTAGTGTGCGCCTGTAGCTCGGAAAATTAATTGTGGCTATAGCCGCCTCGATCGCTGTCTCCCCAGCCTCGCCGCGGCCGCTCCGGGACGCGCCCGCCCGCCGCCCGGCTCTCCCCCCCTTTGGGCTGCTGCTGCTGCTGCTGTGACTGCTGCTGCGAGAGGAGGAGGAGGAGGAAGCAGCAGAAGGGGGGGGGGAGCGGGGGGTGGGGGGGAGACCAAGAAGTAGAGTTGGGAGCGAGGGAGCTTCACCCCCGGGGCGGTGGTTGTTTCTTTTTTCTCTTTCTTTCTTTTTTTCTTTTCCTTTTTTTTCCTTCTAATTCCTGAGGGGTGGTTGCTGCTTTTGCTACATGACTTGCCAGCGCCGGAGCCTGCGGTCCAACTGCGCTGCTGCCGGAGCGCTCAGTGCCACCGCCGCCGCCCGCGCCGCCCGCGCCCCGCTCGGCACCCACCGGTCGCCGCCGCCCGCCGCGCCGCTGTCCCGCTCCCGCGCCGCCGCCGCCGCCGCCGCCGCCGTTTCCCCCCCGACGACTGGGTGATGCTGGACATGGGAGATAGGAAAGAGGTGAAAATGATCCCCAAGTCCTCGTTCAGCATCAACAGCCTGGTGCCAGAGGCGGTCCAGAACGACAACCACCACGCGAGCCACGGTCACCACAACAGCCACCACCCCCAGCACCACCACCACCACCACCACCACCACCACCACCCGCCGCCGCCCGCCCCGCAACCGCCGCCGCCACCGCAGCAGCAGCCGCCGCCGCCGCCGCCGCCCCAGGCCCCGCAGCCCCCCCAGGCGCGGGGCGCCCCGGCAGCCGACGACGACAAGGGCCCCCAGCAGCTGCTGCTCCCGCCGCCGCCGCCGCCGCCGCCGCCGGCCGCCGCCCTGGACGGGGCCAAAGCGGACGGGCTGGGCGGCAAGGGCGAGCCGGGCGGCGGGCCCGGGGAGCTGGCGCCCGTCGGGCCGGACGAGAAAGAGAAGGGCGCCGGCGCCGGGGGGGAGGAGAAGAAGGGGGCGGGCGAGGGCGGCAAGGACGGGGAGGGGGGCAAGGAGGGCGAGAAGAAGAACGGCAAGTACGAGAAGCCGCCGTTCAGCTACAACGCGCTCATCATGATGGCCATCCGGCAGAGCCCGGAGAAGCGGCTCACGCTCAACGGCATCTACGAGTTCATCATGAAGAACTTCCCCTACTACCGCGAGAACAAGCAGGGCTGGCAGAACTCCATCCGCCACAACCTGTCCCTCAACAAGTGCTTCGTGAAGGTGCCCCGCCACTACGACGACCCGGGCAAGGGCAACTACTGGATGCTGGACCCGTCGAGCGACGACGTGTTCATCGGCGGCACCACTGGCAAGCTGCGGCGCCGTTCGACCACGTCGCGGGCCAAGCTGGCCTTCAAGCGCGGGGCGCGCCTCACCTCCACCGGCCTCACCTTCATGGACCGCGCCGGCTCCCTCTACTGGCCCATGTCGCCCTTCCTGTCCCTGCACCACCCCCGCGCCAGCAGCACTTTGAGTTACAACGGCACCACGTCGGCCTACCCTAGCCACCCCATGCCCTACAGCTCCGTGTTGACTCAGAACTCGCTGGGCAACAACCACTCCTTCTCCACGGCCAACGGCCTGAGCGTGGACCGGCTGGTCAACGGGGAGATCCCGTACGCCACGCACCACCTCACGGCCGCCGCGCTCGCTGCCTCGGTGCCCTGCGGCCTGTCGGTGCCCTGCTCCGGGACCTACTCCCTCAACCCTTGCTCGGTCAACCTGCTTGCGGGCCAGACCAGTTACTTTTTCCCCCACGTCCCGCACCCGTCAATGACTTCGCAGAGCAGCACGTCCATGAGCGCCCGGGCCGCGTCGTCCTCCACATCTCCGCAGGCCCCCTCGACCCTGCCCTGTGAGTCTTTAAGACCCTCTTTGCCAAGTTTCACGACGGGACTGTCCGGGGGACTGTCTGATTATTTCACACATCAAAATCAGGGGTCTTCTTCCAACCCTTTAATACATTAACATCCCTGGGACCAGACTGTAAGTGAACGTTTTACACACATTTGCATTGTAAATGATAATTAAAAAATAAGTCCAGGTATTTTTTATTAAGCCCCCCCCCCCATTTCTGTACGTTTGTTCAGTCTTTAGGATTGTTTATTATTCTAACAAGGTGTGGAGTGTCAGCGAGGTGCAATGTGGGGAGAATACATTGTAGAATATAAGGTTTGGAAGTCAAAATTATAGTAGAATGTGTATCTAAATAGTGACTGCTTTGCCATTTCATTCAAACCTGACGAGTCTATCTCTAAGAGCCGCCAGATTTCCATGTGTGCAGTATTATAAGTTATCATGGATCTTTATGGTGGACGCAGACCTTGAGAACAACCTAAATTATGGGGAGAGTTTTAAAATGTTAAACTGTAATTTGTATTTAAGAAGCATTCGTAGTAAAGGTGCCCAAGAAATTATTTTGGCCATTTATTGTTTTGTCCTTTTCTTTTAAAAAACTGTTTTTTTCTTTTGTTTACTTTTAGACCAAAGATTGGGTTCTAAAATGCACTTGGTATGCTAAGTATTAAAAAAAAAAAACAAAAAAAAAAAAACAAAAAAAAAGGAAAGTTGTTTCAGTTGGCAGCACTGCCCATTCAAATGAATCGGAAGGGGACAAAATTAATGATTGCCTTCAGTTTGTGTTGTGTATATTTTGATGTATGTGGTCACTAACAGGTCACTTTTATTTTTTCTAAATGTAGTGAAATGTTAATACCTATTGTACTTATAGGTAAACCTTGCAAATATGTAACCTGTGTTGCGCAAATGCCGCAAAAATTTGAGTGATTGTTAATGTTGTCTTAAAATTTCTTGATTGTGATACTGTGGTCATATGCCCGTGTTTGTCACTTACAAAAATGTTTACTATGAACACACAGAAATAAAAAATAGGCTAAATTCATATATATCTTGATACTTTTGTCTCTTTTATTAAATAGAGCTAATTTTTAAAAGACCATTAAAGTTCTAGGGAATTTAAAGGCTTTTTCAGCCAACTAAAATTAACTGCTCCTTTCATTTGAATTGAGACTTTAAAAATTAAAATAGTATTTTTTTTCCATTGTGGAATCAAATTTTACAAGGAGCAGGCTATTTAATAAACACTAGCTTTAAAGAAAGTATAGGCTTTTCAGCTGATATCTTCATGTTTCTGTAGATATACAGCAAAAAAAAATGATAATTTTATGTGCATAGCTATTTACCTTGTGTTTATTTTCAAATCAGTTGATAGAATGCTTTTTATATATTTTGTTTCAGGTATCTTGTTTATAGCATTTGGCAAATTATAAATAAATATATGTATATGGTTAGATAGAAGTGAATATAATGCACACATATGTAATATATATATATATATATATATAGAGACACACAGAGCCCTTCAGTTCAGGTACAATTTGCGCTATGAATGCTGCAAATATTTTTGTTTAAATATTTGTATTTATACTTTCTAAGTCAGCATTTATTTTTGTGGCTGTTTACCCACAATGAAAGAGTTCTAATAAAGATGTGCTGAAGTTGCAATATAGATTTGCTGAAGTGATCACCTGTTGTAATGACTTGCAGATCAATGTTTATATTTTATTTTTCATTATAACAACTTAAAATTCTAGATGTTCAGAAGAAGTAAAATGCCTCTCTCTCCTTTTCTTTCATTTTTACAACATAGAGGTATTTATTTGATTCCCTTTTAAATGTCTGTATAATTTAATCTAGAGATTTGTTCCTTTTGCTTACAGTCATAATTTTGTTTTAACTTACAGTATACATATGCATGCATATATATGCATATATATCAATCTGAAACAAAATGAAAACATTTTTTGAATTGTTTCAGCATCCCAATTGCTATGGGTCCAGAAAATAATTAGAAAACCTAAGTAAAAGGTTTAGTAACTAATTGGATCCTGTGGAGAGTCTATGGAGGACAAGTTGTTCATTTGTTACAATTGTATAGTCTGAAATGTGTTCTGCAGTAATGCAATAAGCTGGCTACTTCTTACAATGGGCCCAATGAAAAATAATCTGTCCCCAAGATGTTATCGGCAAACACTTAGAGAGTTGCTCAGGGAAAAAGAAAAAAAGAAAAAGCTTAGGAGAGAAGCAAGCTGACTCAAATAGATTGAAATAGAAATGCAGAATAGTTAATACTAGGACATAAGGATGGGTGGGTTGTGGAAGGGAGAGAGAGAGGAAGAGAGAGACAGAGAGAAGAAAGGGAAAGAGGATCTTTGGTGGGGAGAGAGCATCTCCCACTACCAAAAAGAAATAAAGAAAGAAAGAGGACAGAGAATGCTATCTAAGAAAGATAGAAAGATAAAGTCCAGGAAAATTAAAAGAGCTGGAACCAAATATACACAAATGGGAAACTGACTAAAATAGACCAAGATAGCTAGTTTAATTATCTCCTTTAAGTAGACTGGACATGATTTTATTTTCTTAGTAAGAGAGCAGTTTCACCAGAGGTCCAACTTTCTTGAAATGTAACAGTTCTTCAGAATGAAGCATGAAAGAAAATTCCACAAATTGTTTTAGAAGCCAAATTTATGATTGATATTAAAAATAGTAATAGAGTCCAAGTGAATGGGGTTAGGCAAGGGAAATCCCCATTACATATTTGTGAACAAAAACAGCTCAAAGAAAACATGTGTTTAGACTGAAAAAGGTGATGATGTATTGTTTGCTTTTACCATGGATTTTATTTGTGGAATGAGAATGTATTGGCACAGAAGAAATAGTCTTTTGCCTACCAAAAGTTTAAAAGTTGAACTCTTGTATTGTGGTAAAAGGGACATAGAGAAGAAAGAATTCCCCCATGAGGTTTTTTTTTTTTTTTTTTTTTTTTTTTTTTTTGGCCATATTAAATAAGTATATTTTTTTGTGATAAATGTTTATTTGCATGATTGAGAAATCGAATTTCAATGGCAAACTCCATAATTTGAGGTAAAGCATAAAATTGACTTCTTTGAACTCATAGGACCTAAGGACTGGAGTGGAAGTTCTATTTGGATACATCTCCAAGTTACATATATAATGGATGTGACTAGAAGTAAGAATAGCTAGTTGAATACCCATACAAGATAGGGAGGAGGATATACAGAGAGAGAAATTTGTGAAGGCCTCCTGAAGCCTAATATGAACATTTCATTTATCTCAATCTGTCCCATCATCTCTCAAGTTATCTTTTTCAAAGGCATACAGTGTTCTAGGATAGCATCTAATAGACTTTTTTTGCAACAAATTGGTCATAATGTTGTGTTGATATTTGTTGTCACCAACCTTTGCCAGTTAAAATTAGCTCATGCCAGAAAAACACTTCAAAACTTTTTGAAGTTTTTCTTCTTTCATACTTATAATTATTTTTAATGAGATGAAGGTTGCTCTTTTTGAGATTTTGGAGCTGAAAATGATCATCATAACTTAAAACTTGAAATCCCAAACTGCAGTTTATCTCCAGGTTTAAAGTATTTCACTTGAATGTGTCTGATACAAAGTTAATACAGATTATTAATATATAAAATATTGAGAAAATAATTTAAACTAGAGCAGTAAGAGAAATCTTCCAAATATGTTTCTCCAACTTGTTACAAAATTGGAAGTCCTGTGAACATGAAGTCCAGAACTAACAAGTTTCAATACAAGTATCTTTATGGCAATGGAAGATTTCATGTGGTTTATATGACTTGCATAAAATCAAGTGTAGAGAGACCAAAAAAATGAGTCTTGTAGAGTATTGATATAATTGTCTATATTTAGGTTGGTGGATATTTCACCCAAAGAGGTGGATAAATTGAATATATTTAGATGTGGTTTTTACAGTGTTTCATACAACATTGTTGAGGAATTTGCTTGTGTTGAAATAATTTTGCTTCTGAGAATTTAATTTTATAAATATCTAAAGTGGCTAGTTGTGTTTGGAACTAAATGCCTGCTGGAGAAATAGGCTAACAAAGGGTGAAGGTGAAGATCATTAGAGGTTTTAGAGCTGGCTGAGACGGGTTGCTGGGGTTGTATAACTGTGCCTAGAGGGCGGGGTTCCTGTACATTCCTACTTCACCAGATAACCTGCCCCCAACACCACTCCAGCTTCTGCCAGACAGATGGAACTCTCCAACGTGAAAATCTGCGCAGCCATTCCAACAAGCGGGGTAGGTGAAATTTGAATTAAAATTCTTCCCTCCCCCCCCCCCCACTTGAAGCCAATTGAGGCCAGATCCTGTAGATATGGAAAGAATAGGGGTCATCTAGATTTTCCTTTCTCGAGTACACACGTCTGCATTCTTCCTAAGAACTACCTACCTGTAAGAGTTCAAAGGGGCTTTCATTCTCGATTTTCTTTTGCGTGTTTCTCTTTTGCGTGTTCTCATCCCAATCATTCCCTTTTCCCTACCCTCCCTCTAGGGCCTCCCCTCCCTCCAACCACCAGCAGTTAAAATAATCCACCTCTTAGTTTTTGGCCCCCAAATCGACCTTTTCCCCATTCTGGCGGTCAGTTCGACTGGACCATGTCCTGAGGATGTAGGCCAAAGTGGCTCCGGGGAATATATGATGTAATGTTGTGTTTGAGTCTCTTTTCTCCCTTCCGATTTCTATTTGTTTTTTCCCTTCATCCAAGACTCCGCCTGGTGTTGGCCGAAGGATGCCGAAGAAAAAGCTTTAAGGACTGGGACGCTCTTACCCCAAGATTGGTAAGTGCAAGTGCTTTTCGGAGGGAGGAGAGCTATGCCAGATTGCTTTTGACTAAGGCTTAAACCGCGACTTTGACGTCCGGGGCTAAAGTGCTCCTCTTTTTTTTTTTTTTTGAAAAATTTCCTTAGCGGGCGCGCTATCAACAGAAGTAGCAGAAAGAATGCATGATTTTTCCACGTCGGCAGAAAGTCACCGTGGATCCCTAAGTAAAGAGGATGAAGACATGGCAAAGAGGGGTGAAGAGCAAACGAGTCGAATTTATGCGTAGGAGGGGATAGTGGGAGACTGAAATAGGTCCCAAAGTGCAGAGTAATTCAATTCGTGGAAATAAGATTTCTGAGTCTTGCCGCAGCTTCCAGAATACCCTAACGGACCTTTCTTAACGTTCAAACTCTCACGCATTTGTTCTCCCTATTTGAGACAAAGCTCTTTGCTCCAGAGCCAAGGACTTGTCTAATTCTAAAGTTCTTTTTTCTTTTCTTCTTCTCTACCCCCGACACTTTTTTTTTTTTTTTTTTGTAGTACGCCCCTCCTCCCCCTATTTTCACACTAACTTTGCCAACCTCTCCCAGATCTGGCCCTCCGCCCCCAGCTCCTTGGCCTAGGTCAGGCGAGGGTCCCCGCGGGATTTAGCGGAACTGCTCCAGGTACAGTGCGGCTGGACCGCGGTGGGAGGCTACTCCTCCGCCCGTTCGGAGGACTCGGGAAAAGCGCACCGTTCTGGGCTTGACTTTGTCCCTGATGGGAATATCCCAGTTCCCCGGCTTTGGGACTCTCAGGCAAATAATTGATTCTTAATGCACACTTAGGAGACGGCGGTGTAAGCTCGAGAGCCTGGCTGTCCCGAGAGTGCCTGAAGCGCGCCAGACGCACGCTAGCTTCACCCGAAGCGAATTTGGGGCCCTCGCCGCGATTTCCTATTAGCCTGCCCGGCGCCTCAGGGACTCCCGGGTGAAGCTGGAGAAGGGCACGGTGGCGCGGCAGGGACCCAGCGGCGTTGTTTTCTCGGCCTTTGGAATCGAGTAGAAAGCGATTTAGGCTGCTGAGTCGGGGCGGCGCTGGCGGCGGGTAGCGGGGTAGGAGAGGCGCTTCGGGAAGTGGCGGCGGAGATGCCGGCGGACTCGAAGCCCGACGCTGAGCAGGGAGCAACAAGGTGAGGGCGCTCTTGCCCAGGACAAGGAGAGCTTTGCGTTTGGTAGCGCGCACTGGCTGATGCCAGGAAGATCGACTCCACAGCCTTCCTTGGCTGGCGCGCTTCCCCACCTTTTTTCTTTTTATTCTTGTTTTTCCCCCACCCCTCTCCCCCTGAAAGTGGTTTCTTTTTGTTTACCTGGTGCGGTTTCAGATCTCAGCACTTATCTGCTAGTTGATAAAACTGTTTTCTCTGTAATAGACATCTTTTCTCTTTTCCACTCCCTCCCCCTGTTCTATTTCGCTTTCTACCCCATTTTCCTTCCTGTCCAAGCCTGTGGGCCAAGGTGAAGGGTTCTTAAAGGAAAAGAGCTGGCCATGGGATAGGAGTTACCTTAATACTACGGGTGGCCCTGTGTTGGAGACAGGGTGGCCGGGGATTTGGGTGGGCAGAGAGCATCCCGCGGGCGCGGGAGATTCTCTGGCGGTGGTTCAGCCTTGGAAAGAGGAAGGGGAGAAAAGGACAGGCAAAAGAGAGCTCGTCCACTTCCGACTGCCCCCATCCCCCCTCATAAGACCCAATTTCGGTGCTTAACTCCATCCTCACCTGGCCTTCTATCAAAACGTGAGGTAGGCAGAAACCTTGAAATTGTCATCAGAAAATGCATTTAAAATAATATCAAATAACTCTCAAAATTGTGTCTGTGGGGGTGAGAAGGGAGATAAAACGCCCCACGTCCTTTTGGTGGTCTGTTGCTTAACCCGTATGATCCTCTCCCCTGATCTTTGGCCTTGCGGAAAAGCTGCACGGGAGGAAAGCATATTGCACGTTGCGAGATTTGGGGATTCGTGTCCGAATGAAATAAAGTGTTCCGTTGCCAGACATGTTTGGTTATGCATTTTCGCCTTAGGTTGAATTTTCCTACAGGGCTAGCACTCCCTGAATTGGGTTGTCTTCTTCAGTTTTATCCTCCCCCCCCCTTTTGTTCCCCTTAGTGTCTCATTCTGTGAATCAGAACACGTTTAAAGTGCAAACGTATCTTACTCCACGTCTGTAGGGCAGACGTTGATGCCGTTGATTGGGCAGAAACACCAAAAACTAGCGGTGTTAGGGAGAGTTGTTTCTCGGTTCTTTCATTTTCTCACTGCTCTGAAATGTAATGACCTGATCATTGTTGTTTGGAGTTAAATTATCTGTTAAATTAACCCTAAACAATAACTGATGATATTTTCCATTGGGGTCTGGCTGCTCCTGGATGGGAAAGAGAGGAGTCAGAGAATGCTTGGTCACCTAATAATATAATCAAAACCCATGTTTAGGTGCTATTATGTAAGAAAGATCACTTTCAAAGAAGCTGAATTTCATAACTAAGAAATTCTTTTAAAGGCCTGTGCCCCAGAAGGACCACAGTAATTCAAGGATGAATGTAAATAAGGATCTTTGTTGATTAAGAAAAAAAAACACGAACACCGTATTTTCATTACTCTTCAGAACCTAAATACTCAAAATCATCATACACTGGTTCTTGCTAATCTAAATTAATTCTGCCCTCCAAGGATAGTCTGAAAAAGGAAATTTAATGTTAAGCAAAATCTGAACCATTCTAGATATGGATTTCTAGAAATCCAAGGCATATTTATTTCTTTCAGTCAGACACTGTTTTGCAATCATTGTATGAAACAGTTTTGGAATAACGCAGATGCTTTTTCCCCCTTTCTTGTTTCAGACTGCTTGTATATGCAGGCATAGGTGTGAGCGCTTCAGGGTATATTGAAGAAATTACATTTTTCTTATTCATTTTAACAAAAGGACCAAAAAAATCTTTAAACCCAAAGTATCATAGTAGTTGAGAAAAAAATCTTTAAAAATAGTAAGCACTATTGTGTTTCCTATTAAAATGTGCTGAATAATGAGAGGCTATGATAAAGGTTGGAAATTCAGAACAAGGAAAAGGAGATAATATTATTATTTGATACTTTTATAATTTTTATAATTAATAATGTTTTAGAGTTTGACAAAGCTTTCTTAGAAAAAGTGGAGTACTTCTCCCACCCCTTCAGAAATACTCTAGATGGGCTAACGTAGGATCAGGTAGAACTGGCAGCAAGCAGGGCTTGTTTATTTATTTTCCTAGTAGTAGTAGTAGTAGTAGTAGTAGTAGTAGTAGTAGTAGTAGAGTTGAAAATTTTACTTTTAATTATACATTGCAAGCTCTGATTGCAGGTTGGAAGACTAAAATCGATCATTCTTACATCGATAGTGTTGTCTATTACTGCATTGATTTGTGTTTATTTATGCAGAGGCTTTCAGTTATTTACTTACATATTTCAGCATCTGCCTCTTGATTATTATTGCAGGTTGGTTTTAATGAAAGAGCTTGTACAGGAAACACATTTGACAGATCAATTTTAAGTAAACTTGATAGTGAATTATAGCAACCCAAGGAGTTTACAAAATTACTTATTCGTACTTGCTTTTTAGCAATTAGAAACCTGTTTCTGATTAAAACTTCATGCTACTTGAAAACTTCCATTCTTCTCTTCACATATTGTATTGATGTTTCAATAAAATAGAAAAGCAGATGATTTTATTATCTCAGATATGATAGAGTGAAACCGATGAGTGAGCCTTGTCTTTTTCCTTTGGCATGACTGGATTTTCCTCATAACAATAAGCTGGCCGCTGGGTTTACTAAAGATGTAGATGAAAAATCAAGGGGGAGCAGGATTTGAATATAGAAATGGTATTGTTAAGTTATTGGGGGGGGGATACTCATGCTGAACAGGATATTCCAGAATTCTTCAGTATATATTAAATGCATATATACACTCATCTGTTCTATTATTTAGTATGTATCTGCGATTACACTGTATGAAGATAGGCATTTCTCTTGAACTAATAGCTCACACGTGAATGTTATATATCAGGGCTCATTTGAAGAAATACAACAGCTAAAGACCACGGGGTGTGTCTTTTATAGGTACAGGCAATTGTGGGAGATTGAGATTCATTCGTGTTTGTGCTTATTATCATCACAAAATGTTGAAAGATGACTTGGAAATTGAGAAAACAGGGGTCTAATTTATCGAGGGCTATTTACTCCTCGTTTCATAGGATTTTGCTTGCAGTTTGGAAGGTGAGTCTTTCTTTCCTAGTAATTTGGCAGACATCTACCAATTATGGTTAACAGTCATATTCTTCATCTCTTGCATCCCCTACTCCTGCCACCCCCTCCAGTATTTGAGAGAAATATAGAAAGGAAAAGTAACCGAATTCTTTCTTGAGAACGAAAGGGCCTTGGGAGATGGAAAGGGAATTAATCTCTTCACCCTGGTGAGTTTTCCAGAAACTACTTATCCTCAGCTTCCGCGACGTGAGAGGTGGAGCCTCACGGTCCGGCAGCTGCAGGCAAAAGGTGGCCGAGCCCGGGGACCTCAAGCTTTGCAGAAGGTTGAAAGGAGGGAGAGATTTGAGTTTGTTTATTTGGTTTATTTTATTTTTCTATCCTGTGCCAAGCCCTTGAAGTTAACACAGCGACATAGCCTTTTAAGACCAAGCACTCTTGGCATTCTTTCGAGATTGAGATTCCAGAGCATCGGATGAACAGGATTTATAGCTAAAGCGTGCTCACCCACCCCTCCCTCCGTCTTTTTACGCACGCACCAGCTCGTCCTCACGTGCACGGGGTAGTGGACAGTGTTGACTTGAATTGCTCTCGCTTGCTCCAAGCCTTTCCTGTGAATGAACCCGAAAACACTCGACAGGTCGTGAATAATCGTTTTAATGAGTGTGCAAAGCGTGCGACGGAGTGCACCGAGCTGTCGGGTTAAACAAACAACTTGTACCCTGACCAAATCCGATTGTTAAAGTGCAAAGTGATGTCAGTACCATTTCCATTGCCCTTCGGAAAACCACAGATCTGACACGCGGGAGTCCAATTTTCCCCATTAAAAAAAAAATAACAATATTTTCCAACCGTGTATGTGATCTTCTTTAAAATATTAATCTGAGCCAAAGGAAACCTCATTTGAGAGTCAGAGAAGTAGTCATGTCACTGCTTCAAAAACAAATCGAAAGGGAAAACGAAGAAGAAATCAGAACAAATGTAGTCTCAGAGAGGATTTTTTGATAGCTCACATGTCATTGCTGATCGATATTGTAAAAATCTTACACATATATAAAATTTTATAGCTCACCACAAGCAAATATCAAGGTAAGTGTATCTAACCAACTGGGATTGGTAATTAGCTTCTGTACTAAGACTGAATCTCTGTACCTGTAAAAACTTTCTGTTGAAATTTTAACTAAAATATTTGCTGTTATATATTAGCCTCTGAGAGAATGAAGGGACAAGTAGTTTCCACATTTATGCTCTCAAGGAAAACATTTTGGAGGAAATTAATGGGAAAGGAACCCTGATGGGCCACCATCTAAAACAATAACAAAAAGCACAAGTGAGCTCTTGACGGATCACACACTTTTCCCTTTCTTTGCACAACTGCAGTGGGGAAATATTTTTGTTTCTTTCCATCCAGTTAAACGATCTACTTGGAATCAGCCACATGTTCTCCTTTCCTTGTTCATTCTTTTATCTTCTTTCACAATTCCAAACACCAAATACTACATGAAGAGTAAGAAAATTAAACCTCAAAAGATGTAAAAGAAATCTCTTTTACATATCCCCTCTAAAAATTTTGTGGAGAAATAGGTAAAATGCTTCCCCTGCCAGCACCTCATACACACTCAGGAGTCAAGCAAAATGGCCAAGATGCTCGGAAATCAGTGTATTAGTTCTAAATAAATAGCTTCTTCAACCAGTAACAATATGGGAAGATTAAAGTTTATATTTTCATTGGATTAAGAATCACAGGTTATGTATTTTTCTTTATTAAAGACTGAAAATATATCATGTACTATAGTTTGTAGCAATGAAATGTTAGGGATATGGTACATTTGAATATGGGAGTTCAGAAGCATTTGCTTACTTAACTCCTCCTAGCCATACTGTCCTCTACATATCTTTCTTTCTGACCATCTTTCACATATGAATAGTTAATATACAACCAATTGCAACTAAATGAAATAATCCACCTAAAACATGACTGAGGTGTTTGATGGAGTAAGCAATTTCTATGAAAGTCATTGTAGTTTTGTCTATTATGGTTGCTAGTTTTGATACATCTGTGTTAATTTAGCACCAATTGGATAAAATGAAAGGTATTGAAATTCAGTTTCCATCATCAAAACTTGGAAAAGACAACCAGTAGTTTAGGACTGTGTTTTTGTTGATTTTGACTGTTATCTAGTGAATGTCTGTATCAGAATATCAATTCAGAATATCCTTTATTTTCTAGGAAATTTGACAAAAAATGACTATCAAAAACTAGGGGCTTGCATTTTTTATTGTTTTAAATATTTCTGGGCACACAACAGACTGTGCAGTTATTACCTAAACAGATTTCTTCTCTGTGGGCTGACTGAGTTGAGGAATTTTAGGAGTCACTGAAAGAGCCACATCCATTTCTGTTTTAAATGCACAAACAGCAAAGCTAGAGGGTGCGTCTGTTTTTGTGTGTATATATGTAGTTAAAGAACTACACTATCAAAACATTAATTATATTTGAAAGAGAGCAGAGAGCTTGTTGTGGAGAGAATTGCATTATTGAATTTATATTCCACGGAATCTGTCTGTGGAGAGGGCTGAAATTGTATACCTGTCTTATATGATGCACCCTCTCCAGTGAGGTGCATAACAAGAGCAAAGAGAGGCAAACTTGGAGGGCAGTGAGCTTAGATATTTGGATGTCCTAAGCAAGGGAATCCACGTGCAAATGCAAATCACATGAAGAATAAGCATGGGGTCTTTGTTCTCTGTCAACAAAAGCAAATATAGTATTTTTCCTCTATCAAGCAAATCAAAGAATGATCTTAGCTGAATTTGGAGGAGGGAAAGAGGTTGAGTGACTAAGAATATTTCAATTACCATATTTCTGATCCCCAAGTCCTGTTTATTTCACAGCTGCCAAATTTTATATCCAAAATTTAGACTCTCTTCCTCCCAAATCCTACACTGGTATGAATCATCCCTGATCATTTTTAGTTTTTTGGCTTAATTACCAGTTTTCAGCTTTAAATTACCAATAAACTAATTAATCTGACTAATCTTTCTAAACTTCTGTTGAATAGTATAATAGCTGCAATAACAACAAAAATAAAATAACAAAAACTGCAGCAATAATGACAGAAATAAATTGTTAATAATAATGCCAACAATAATAGCAGAAACAATTTTAAAATAATTTCTCTGGTTGACAGGATGAAGATGGACTCCATTTCAGTCTGAAATGTGTTTCATGGCTACAATCGGGCATTCCTCTGATTTGTTTCACTGGTTAGATGGATGATCCATTCCAGTCCAACTCAAGTGTTCTAATAAAGACTCCCTTGGTCTAATATGGTAGGTCTTTTTAATAGCACTAAGTGCTTTTGTACCCATTCCTCTTCATTGCTATAGGCATGTCCCCCTTGGACACGATTCCCAAGTAAATCAGTCTGGGATGGAGACTGTAAACAGAGGCAGACATGTGAAGGGATTCTTGGGTAGAAAGACCTGGTGCCTTCTGGCTGGTGAATGGGCAAGTTGTCGTATTTGGGAATCATGTTCACAAAGCTGAGGAGTTTCAGAAGGACGAAGTAACTAAGGTTCCTTTGAGTCTAAAGAGAACACTGGCCCTGAGGAACTCATCCCAAAGGGCAAGACACAAAAATCAGGAACTAGGTCCCCCTGATCACCAACTCTTTTGATTCCTTTCTGGATAAAAAGACAGAAAGGGGACAATAAAATGAGGGAAGTAGAAGTGAAAGGAAGAACTCAGGTTGAAGATGTTAATAACTAGTGGTGATCCAGGCAGTAAAGCTAAGCCTGTCTCCTTAGGAGGAGGTAGAGGTGCTTTTGTCAATTGTAAACCTGCCAAGGTTTACTGTCCTACGTGCAAGAACAGCCACCAGTTCCTGAGTCTAGGTTCTAAAGAAATCTATCAGTGAGTTTGTACCTGCAGGGATCTAACTCCTCTCAGCCGAATGTTCTCCCCATCTCCTAAGCCTCTGTCCCTCCTCCCACCCCAAGAAAAAGGAAATGAAAGAAAATAAAAATCAGGTGGGGAGGGAATGAGACTCTGTTTGTCCAGCAGATGTTGGAGTTAAAGCAGGTTGTTTGATAACTGCCTTCATTTGTGAAGGGGAAAGAAAGCTGGTTAGGAGATGAAGGGCAGTTACAGGAGAGGAGAGCAGGACTGAGATAGAAATTCCTCAGCAGCCCAGCAGCTAAGGCCAAATGGAAACAGGCCTTAGTTATAGAAGAACAGACTGGGAGCACGGAAGGGTGACTGTTAAATCTTTAGGCTTTGTTGTGTCTTCCTGCAAATCAATGTAGCCCTGAAAATTTATGAGAAAATAAGATCTGTATGCCTTGTTAAAAAACAAATTACAAAAGAAAAGCATAACTATCAATAGCCAGTTTTGTCTTCTAGAAAACTTTTTTCTTTAGATATTGTCTTCAACTTCACATATGCACACAGTCCATAACTAAACCCAACAGTAGTTGAAGGAAGCAAGGGAGGGGAAAGAAAGGAAGGGCTGGCTTTCCTGCTGGTAGTACCGGGCTTCTATCTCTGCACCTTTCACAGCAGGGAGGCTGAATAATCTTTTTTTCGTTTGTCTAGTTTTTTTTTTTTTTTTCATTTTAAAAAAATATGAAAATATTCCTGTTCATGAGAATATTATTTCACTAAAGATCGACCAAGACTGAGGAACTTTCATTTCTAGGGATAAGTTCACTGAGGTGATGCTCATTCTGCAACGGGAGTAAGGTGACTGGCTGAAACTGTATATCGCTTTGCTCTTCAGTGGTTCCCCAGGCTTTCTCCGTGCACTAATAATAACTAATAACTACTAAGTTCACTTCAGCTCTTCTGGAAGTACAGCTCTGCAACTTGAAATCAAACTGGAGCTTTCCATATAAAATCCAGTTCTAATTAAAATAATATTTTAAGGAAAATATTCTGTTATTGTAATTTTTATTTGAATTTTTCCTTTGATTCAGAGACAAGTGTCATTTGTTTCAGGAAGAAAATTAAAAGAAATCAATATTTCCAGTAAAAGTGCCCTCAATCTTGTTACATACACCCCCAAAGTATGGCTTTTAAGAATTTATTTTCAAACACTTTGGCTTTAATTGTATATAACTGAGAACCTCTGAGTCATTGGAGACATGCCTAACTAAAAGACACTAAATTAATACTTTTATAATGGGAATATTTGACAGAAAGTAAAGATACAACAAAAGCAGTTATTTCACAAAGTAGTAAAAGTCATGCAGACATTTGCGTGCACTCAGTTTATGCACTTATTTAACAAAATTAATAGGCTTCTATATACCAATATCTTGAAAAATCTTTAACCAACATAAACCAGATATTCAAATGTTTATGCATTTATATACACATATATATACATTATATATGCCATGTTGCATATAGTTCAAATATGTATGTTCATTTCTTATAGAAACTAAGAACTAAGCAAATACTAGCATTTGTAACTTTTTACCACCAGTAATTGGGGTTTCTGATCTGTAAACAATGAAGGAAAGCCAGAACCACTACATTCTGCTTAGACTGTATTAAGAAGCAAATATAGGTTTCTTTCTGTCTTGGGCTGTTGCAAGAATAAGGAATTTAGGGATGAGTGGAATTGTGATCTATATGTTTTCAATAAACCAAGATGTGGTAATTTCATTCTTTAAACATTAACATCCTACTATTAAGGAAAAGACATAAACAGTTTCAAAGACAGTGGAAGTAAGCGCAAGTCAAGTGATATTTTGAAAGGAATGGTTTCAAATGATGCTAATATTTTTTTCCAACAAAGAACTTTTCAAGGCCGATACAGCCAGCTCTGTTGCACAAGTGGCAAAGCAAATATTTTAGAAATGGGCTGTGGGGGGACTTCATGGACTGACACACTTTGAATATTTATGAAGAGTAATATTCCTTTGAAGAGGGTCAGGATTGTCTATCATGCTCCTTAAAAATGGGGAACAGGTAGAGGTGGAGATTTGGGGGAGGAAAAGTTCAAGCATCCTAACTATTGCTAATGGTGAAAGAATATGACCTGTGTAGAACAGGAAAGTTTTTCATGCCATGAGAGAAGCTGCAAAAGTCTATTGGTCCTGTCATGTTTAGTCTCTTTTAGGTACACATTTCAAAAACATAGCCTTTCCACTAGGCTCTCATCCGCAGTTACGGCTCACAGACAGCAACCAGTTTGTATTAAAGTGTAGTCCAATGCATCAATCCAGTTTGGAAAACAGTGGACAGGAAAAATAAAGGTACAGATTTATCAATGAAATTCTCATTGGCAGTTGGAGAATAGGAAAGAGGGAGGCTTCAAAACAGGGTGGTGGGAGGAGAGTAATATTCTTTAGGTGAGTTTTGGGAAGATGCTAAGTAAAATGTTCAGAAATTGGGATTAATCGAGCAGTTTAAATACAAATCTGCCGGAAATCATGCTCTGTGCGAATGAAAATGAAGGAATTTATGCATATTCTAATTTTCCTTCTTTGGCTGCTATTTTGGAGGAAGAGACTTCTTTTGCTGATGGTGGGACTTTTTTGTTCCGCACAGGAAATGTGTAAATGAACACAAATGTTATTTTTTTTTCCTCCTTTCCATTTCTCTCCTCCCACCCTCCCTCCTCCCCCTTTCAACAATTATAACTTGTTAGGGTCCTCAGTTCTGTGGCCACAGATCCCAAGGTTTCTCCCCATTTCCAGGACGCCAGAGGGCAGGCAGTGCAGGGAAGGGGAGTTAGGCTTCCTCTGGGTCCCTAGACTTTGGGAAATTAACCTACAGCTTCCATTCCATTTTTGGACATTCAAAGACAGCAGAAAGTGAGAAGTCCTACGTTTAATGTGATGAAAATTCATCTCAAAAGCTATTTCCTCTCACGACTGAATTCTCAGTGAAACTGAACTGAGGAGAGCTTAAAAGTGATCTCATAAACCAAGTTATGGAGATCTATTGACCTTCAGCACGGAGTCGAGCTTTTCCCTCTCACGCCTTTGGGAACAAACAGTACTGGTGCATTTTAATTATATTAAGACCAGCAAGAAACTCTTGGTTGGCCTATTCTGATGTAAGCCGCCTAATGCTGCGATGAAGTGAAGTGGAACGCTGTGGTGGTTGTGTGTCTCGTGGCATATATAAGGGACTCCCGAGATGGTTCAATGAGGTGCGTGGGGTGAAGGTAGGGGCGGGGGCGATTCTGTCCACGGGGAGGGAAAGAGGGAGCGGGAGACCGAGAGCTTGAGAGAGAGAAGAGGTGCTCTCTTTCCTCCGGGTCCCGCATTGGCAGGCCACGCTGAGAGCTCCAGAATTAATTCGGGGACGGGGAAGACATAGTGAGACTCCGAGTTCCTATCTTCTTTTCTACCCTCTGGATGAAAGCCCCGGAGCCAACGTTATTCTTAACAATTTAATTTGAAAAGAGCCCCGTGGTGCACTCCCCACTCCCCCCGCCCCCGGCTCCCTCAGCCGCTCACACAGCGCCGCCCCAGCCCCGGCTTCCGCAGAGGCCAGAGCGCCTCTGCCCGCCGCACTCGCAGCCCCGCCGAACCCGGCCGGGGCCTCCGCGAAGGAGGGCGGCGAGAACGAAGCCCCTCCCCCCGGCCCCCAACCCCCCGCCCCAACCCTAACACGAGCCCCTTCCTCCCACGCATTTTCAGGGCCCCCATCGGAACCGCGGTGCCCCAGAGTGCCTGCTTTCTAACGTTCCGTCCGCCAGGACCCCGTCCCGCCTCCCACTTCAGTCTTCCTCTCTCAGGAGGGGGCGCCGCTCGGCCAGCGCCGGGCCGGTCGGCACGCCGCTCGCGTGACTCGAGGCCGAGCGCCCGTTCCCCTCCCCGTTCGGGTGTGGGGGGTGCGGAGTCGCCTAGGAAAAGGCTGCCAGAGGAGCGCGGCCCCTTCCCTGCCCAACTCACGTCAAGCTTACAGCCACATTTAGGAACCTCTTCGGGAAAGCTCAAAAATCCCCATTTTGCAGAAAGCCTGCTATGATGTGATGGGACCCCGTGGTCAGAGAAGCCCTGAGAGGCTTCGCACGACCTCGGTTCTAGAGTCAAACCCTGCTCAGGGCAATTTCTCCCGCGCACTCCGCATCGTGCACTTCCGGTCTTCCTGTGGCGCCCTGACCGGCTCCCACCCCCGCACTTCCGCCGAATCACGTGGCTGAGGCGTATATGGAGAGCCTTTTTGAATGCCTTTCTGTAGCTGCTGGGGCGTTCACCCGCCTTCCGTCATTTCTCTTTATTCTGAATTTCCTTTAATTTCGTCGCTCCCCCCCACCCCCGCCACCCCGTGGGGAGTGGAGTGGAGGAGGGCCAGAGGTTGAGAGAAAAGGCCCATTGAAGATAACCGTTTTTTTGTCTTTTCAGAGCACCTGCCCCTTTCTGAATTCCCTGGAGGAATTCACATCGGCAACTAAGACTCAGGCATCTTTGTTTTACCCCAGGGCCTACACTGGTATCTGTACTTAGTAGGCATGCAATAAATGTTGAAAGAATTACTGAGTATGCTGCTTCTTTGGGCACAGGTGGTTAGGGTTAGTGAAGAGCCTCAGAAATCAGCTGACCTCTGACTTGGGTTTTGTTGAAGAGTGTTGAGAGGTTGATAGATAAATGATTTTTACAGGCATTTTGATTTTTTTTTATTTATTTTTTTTAAGGGACTTCCCCAAACCAGTGAAAGGAAATCTCTTAGAGTTGTTGAAAATGTTTTCTCGGACTTACTCGTGTGTATGAAGTAAAATGCTGCGATTTTTAGAATTTGGGGGTGTATCAGCCCTTCTGTGGTTTTTCCTTTCCATTTTGCTTTCTTTTACTTTCTATGATGAGAGGTCAAGATCTTATGAAGTTAATCTCTTGTACCCAATTTGAGGCAGTAACTAATTTCTCTTTTGCTTTCCTGCTGTGTCATAATTTAACCCTTGGAAGCCTTAATTGACTTCTGCGTTGTGTCTTCTGTATCATTCAGCTGTTCTTGTTCTTTACAAAAACATTTGTTTTTAAATGCACTAAGAACTTTAGAAACAGGAGAGAAATTTTATAGTTGTGAAGTTGTGAGACTGAATTCGGTCAGTCAGCATATATTAAATGAATGTTCTACTAAGCACCGGTTGTGTAACCCATAGATTAGCCCCTAGAGTATTTAATGTCCCACTTTCATTGACTATAAAATAGTGAAAATATCTAACGAATGTTAGTAACCATGAACGGAATTTGAAAGGTTACAACTGCTAATCAAATTTAAAGCATATTTATTAGCATCATTATTAAGAGGCATCTGAGGGATACAAATAAGACCTGTTCTTATCCTCTGGGAACTTACAGTCTAGTTGAGCATAAATAATGTGAACATAAATTGATAGAAATAACTACCAAGCAATATTCAGTGTCTGGCATACTGAAAACATTCAGTAAACAATTGGTCACGTATTAACTTGCAGTCACGCCATTCTTCTAACAGAAATATGATATTGATAAGAAATAAAGGAAGGATAAATGAGGAAAACTTTCATGGAGGAAATGAGTTTGTCCTTTATGTGCCACATAGGAAGATGAGCATATGCAAGATGTTTGTGTTTGAGGGGGTAAAGGTGATATAAAAGGAGAATGAGAAAGGTGTTTGGTGAGATGGAGTTCGGTGGTAATTTGTAGGAAACCTTAAAGACCACGGTAGAGGAGTTTGTATTTGATAACAGAAGTGATAGAGACCTATTGTGACCCTATGTGCAGAGGATGACTTTATTAAAATTGAGATTTATATTTAGAATGATTCTAGTTAGCAACTGAGTATAGTGAAAATTGAGGTAGAAAGTAGGAAAACAGATTCTGGTGCAGTTCTGGAATGGGATACTACTACAGACACAGAGCTATGACAAGGCCCTTTCTCCCCAGTTTTTATACAGTGGGAATTACATTGAAATGATAAGATCAACAATGAGCCTTGAATGGAGCAAGAGCCTTGAACGGAGCAAGAGTACCCCTGAAATCCAGTACTACTCCTTTATTTCTTCATTGTTGGTGGTACTAGGAGATATTAGGTGTTGACTGATGGAAACTAATATCACGATATCTTCATCACCAGTTAAGCTCAAGATACCTTTCTCAGAGCATCTTTACTCATTATTCAACTGTAGTGGTTCTTAACTGTCTCAACTGGGTGTGATTTTGACACCCTACCACCCTCCCTGCCTCCACCTCAGGAACATTTGGCAATGTCTGGAGACATTTTTAGTTTTAACAACTAGGAGGCCACTACTGGCTTCTAGCAAGTAGGAGCCAGGGATAGATATTGCTAAACATGTTACAATGCATGGGAGAGCCCTCCACAGCAACACATTATCTAGTCCAAAATGTCAATAGGGCTGAGGTTGAGAAACCGTCAGGTATGGGAATGAAGCATGAGCTCTAACTCTGAAAGCTACACAATGAGTCCCAGAACCTAACTTCTATTATATAACAACTTCAATTGGCAAAATGTTTTATTTGTTTGGTGAGTCCAGTGTACCTCTGAAAATAGCAGTGGCTCTGTCTAGCCCTGAGGCCTTAGAAACAGGAAAATCAGAAGGGTACCTGCTTGGATTTTCTACTTTTTATAAAATGGAGTTAGAAATCTTCCTTAAGGATTTGTCATCTAAATGTTATTTATTAAATTGATAAAATGTGCCTTTGGAGTTGCTTAGCAACTTATGGAAAGCTTGCTTTTTAGAAGTTCATTTGTTTGTTTAAAACTAGGGTAGGTTGCATATTATTAGCTACATTACATAAATCAACAAAGAAATGTACACTGAAAATGGAATAAGATGTTTCAACACATTTTGTGCTCTCCGTGTCTGGCAATTAAAACACTCTAATTGTCTGGTAGAATTGCATGAAGTATTTGACAAACATTATTTATGTATGAAACTTCAACATAATATTGAGTATGTAAGAGAACCAAAGGGGAAAAATTAAGCAGGTTTGTCATAAAGTATGTGTTTATCTTAACCTTTCTTCTTCAAAAATCTTACCTACTAAGTACTTTTATCAGACACTAATTATACTCTTTCAGAAAAGAATTTCTCCCAACACCCTTCAGTGCCTGCACCCTTTAATCATATCTCATTACATCTACCTAATCCATATCTTTTTCACATTGCCAGGGCTCATTAACAGTTTTAAAAGCCAATCTTGGACATTATTATTCCTTGTAATCGAGATGAAAATAATGCCAATAATATTTTATTTCTAAAATGTAATGGATCATTTAAAATTTGTTCTGAAGCCATTTTTACTTTAAATATTAATGAGAAATTAACTTTCAAACATGCATTAAGCTAGCAGGAATGGTGAGATGTGTCTGAAAACCCTGAAGCACCTTTTCGAAGGAGAAGTTATTTTTATAAGCTGTTTTAACAGTGGATCATCAGTCACTTTGAAGGGAAGTGATCCTTGATTAACAGTTGGCTGATATTGTGCTTCCACAGATGTGTAGCAGCAATACAGGTGCTACCTGTGAAACAGGACAGGTAATTCTCAAGATCTGAGCATCTTCTCTTTTTTTTTAAAGATTTTATTTATTTATTTGAGAGAGAGAGAGAGTGAGAGAGAGCATGAGAAGGGAGAGGGTCAGAGGGAGAAGCAGATCCCCACTGAGCTGGGAGCTGGATGCTGGCTGGATCCCTCCTGGGACTCTGGGATCATGACAGTTGCTTAATCAACCGAAGCCACCCAGGCGCCCCTGAGCATCTTCTTTGTCTGACTGAAAATGTAAAAAAGTTTGAATGGGCCTTCATTTTTGTGTATTGCCCCATTTAATTGTTGTAGACAAGACAAACCAAATGCCCCACTCAAATAATGAACTATACATGGACATCATATTTCCCATATATTTAAAGAAAATATTGTAAGTATGGGTAGTCCTTTATTCTTTTTGATATCGCATTTTTAGAAAAGGAAACCTGGATCAAATTTGCAGTTACATAGAGCCTCTTGATAATTACTTTTTAGGACTTGAAAGTCAAATCCTGCCTCTTGAGATATAGCTACATATGACTAATTCATTATTCTCAAAAATGGAAGCTTCATCCACCATTATAAGTGAGTTTGAGATTCTTTCTTGAAAATTATCATTAAGAGTTTTAGGAAAAGGGGTGCCTGGGTGGCTCAGTCGGTTAGGCGTGTGCCTTCGGCTCAGGTCATGATCCCAGGGTCCTGGGATCCAGCCTGGCATCGGACTCCTGGCTCAGCGGGGAGTCTGCTTCTCCCTCTCCTCTGCTGCTGCCTTGTTCTCTCTCTCTCTCTCTCTCTCTCTCTGTCAAATAAATAGATGAAATCTTTAAAAAAAGTTTTAGGAAAAGCTTTATGGTCCATTATTTATTTATTGTGCATATACTATTAAGCTATAGTGTTTGGAAAAAGAAACACAAACCCAAAGTCATTGTTCCAAAAAAAACAGCTTTTGTACAAGTACCTCAAGCTGTTATCCAGTAGTAATGGAGATGCAATAAAGCTTTCATTCAGCTTTGATTTTTTTTCATTTATTAGTTCTGCCAGACAGTAATTAGCTCTTATTTAGGACGTTTTATTAGATACTTTTTTATTTTTTTCTCTGGAATATATATTTTTTCTTTTAGAGTTTTATGTTTCTTTTGATTTCTCTCCACTAATATGGTTTAGCTTGTTGTTGACTACAGTAAACTGTTAAGAACAAAGTGAAACCATGATAGTTGGTGAGTTTGGTGTGCTGTGTCTTATTTTTTATAGTTGCTAAAGATAGAGTAAGATAATTAGAATTTTAGGATCCCTCATATTTTAAAAAATACTCTTGACCTTTTTTTTAAAAATTCTTTAAAATTTTTTATTCATAATTTTTGGGGAGGGTAACCTTGTGTATGCGCAATTATACACAACAATTTTTCATGTGTTTTCTTTTTTGCTTTACTGAAACAGTTTGTGTATTCAGATCTGACCAAACTTTTACAGTGACACCATAGACAATGCTTACTTTAATGGAATTTCCCTCATTTTATTATCAGTTAAATTAGTTCTACTAATAAAAATAAAATTTGGTGAATGTAACAACATGCTATAATAGTACAAGAATTTAAAGAATTACAAATATGGTATTAATATAGTTTAAAAATTTTTGCTTTTGTAACTTAATGTTTATCTGTCTGTTTATCTCTTATTATTAAGAAGTTTTGCCTTTTCTGTATTGATCATTTATTTGCTTGTCCTTTTCATGTTGTTATTTTCAGAGGTTTCTCATTGGCCAGTACAGTGAAGGTTGATGGCATGATCATTCACTTCACATCAAAGGATATCTACTCATCAATGTGCTGTTGTCAGTCAGAGGTTTCCAAGTATGTTCTCCAACTCAAAGAAAAGTAGCTGGATCCAGGCAGAGACGTGTCTGGGAACTCCATAACTATGCATGCTGTGTCTCCAGAGAAAGCTGCTTCGGCATTCTTCCTGGTTTTTGTTTTTGGAATACTTTTCCCTACAGTATTCTCCGGATTCTAAACTACTAGAATAGTTCCTAAGTTCATCCAGATCTTTCCCATGTCTGAATTCTTTTTTTTTTTTTTTTTAAAGATTTTATTTATTTAGTTGACAGAGAGAGAGGGAGAGAGCACAACGGGGGGAGTGGGAGAGGGAGAAGCAGGGAGCCCGATGCAGGGCTCGATCCCAGGACCCTGACATCATGACCTGAGAGGAAGGCAGTCGCTTAGCCAACTGAGCCACCCAGGCGCCTCCCGCCCCATGTTTGAATTCTTGGTCCTCTTCCTACCCCCTGGCTCACAGATAAAAGAGAAACAACAGTAAAGGAATAAAAATTGTTTGTTTCTGTCTGACTGAATCATTCCAGTCTTGAAGCACCCTGGTGGTTTAATAAACCTTGTTATTGCATTTATTATCTCCCACACACTTGTTTGTGGGAAAGTGCTCCCTTGGCATTCGCCTAGTTGGAAAAAGGAACACCAGGACTGTAGCACTAGACTTTGCTCTTTAAGTGCATGGCATGGTTGCAGCATAAAGATTGAACAAGTTTAGTTTTTAACTGATGGAGTGCAACTGGCATAGCCCCATCTTTCCCTGACACTGTATGGCAACCTTGATGAATTCTGAGCCATGCTTCCTTTCAGAGCAACAGTTCTAGCTTACCATGGGTTTGGTACCATTATGAAGAGAAACATGGTGCCTCTTGTAGGAGGAGTTTGGAGAGCTTTACCCCAGCAATCAAGATGTGTGTTAAAAAAAAAAAAAATTAACTGAATCCTGTGGATACACTGCTTCTACACTATGTGAAAGAAACAGAGAACAGCTGCTATTATTTATCTTCACTAATTTCTCATAAATAGGATTTTTCAGTGAGCATTATCTTATCCTGGAATTAATTATTTCAATTCTTGTCTTTTTTAAAATTATTCCTATAGACAATTATGAGAGAGGTATTGGCAAAAGATCTGAAATAAAGGACGCAAGATGAGGTTGCCTTTGGATTGCTGAATTTCAAGATCAATCAAAATAGATCAGTACAAGGATATGCAAAGTTCTCTTAAAAGAACAGATAAATTCCTGTGCAGCAGGGTTTGACATAAACTAGTTGAAGGTATTGACATATCCACAGAAAGATTTTTAGCCATGAAAGCAGATAATAGGAAAGTCAAAAGCAATATGGGCAAAGCCTATCCAAATATGGTGCAGAGATGAGGGAGTGGGACTTAATTCCATTGAACCTCAGTCCCAAAGACAAAGTTATTTATATTGTGAATGACTATCAAGCTATTTATAGTTGATGCTATTAAACATTCTATTCACAAAAGTATCTTCATTCTGAATCCATTTTTTTCAAGTAATATTCTGATTAGTATTTGGCTTCCAAAGTATCTCTGCTCAAGGATACATACTAATCACATGAATTTCATATGTATCATTTATTATATGTATATAATAATATAAATATATTATAAATAATATAAATAATAATAATATATATATATTTTAAGTAGGTTCCACGCCCAGTGTTGAGCCCAATACAGGGCTTGAACTCAGGACCCTGAGATCAAGACCTGAGCTGAGATCAACAGTCAGATTCTTAACTGACTGAGCCACCCAGGCACCCCTTATATATATCATTTATAATGGTAGTTATTTTTAGGTGTGTAATTATGTTCCAGGCCTTCAATGAAGTTTTTTTTTTCATTTAAATTATTCATCATAAATGAATAATTTGATTTTGGGGTCAAAACATTAGTGATTACTGTGCATCTACCCTTAATAGATAGATGGATTTTTGGCATGTTGATAAAATCAGGGTGTAAGGTTTTCACTATGAGGGGCAGATCCAAGATGACAATATATTTGCTAAGATCACCTCTTCCTATTGGCCTTTTTTGTGATGTACAAAATGAACGAACAACTATATGATTCTGTTTGTGGGTAGGAAAGTAGTTGAAGTAAATTATCATTGCTCAAACAGTAATTGTTTGAAACCAAATATTACACTTAATGCAATGTTGTATATTAACAGGGTGGCCATGGAGTCAAAAAGACCTTTGAATTCTGGATTCACCACTTACTAGCTGTGAGATCATCTTAACTTTCATGGACATCAGTTTCCTCTGTAAAATGAGTATATTTTTAAAACTCTCTCATAGGGTAACTTTGAAATTAAATGAGATAGTTCATATAAAGTGCTAAGCACTATTCTCATAGTATGGCAAGAAATGAATGGTAGCTAATGCTTTAAGCATTTATTACTAATATTTATAATATCATAACAAGATGATATAAATTAAGCATACAACTGGGGAAGCAAGAGTTTGACAGGGACCAATTGCAGAATACTTCAGATCACATACAACTGACACTTGAACAATGCCCGGGTCAGGGGCACCAACCCCAGTGCAGTCAAAAATCTGTGTCTAACTTTGACTCCTCCAAAATTTGACTAAATACCCTACTGTTGACTGGGTGGATGCCTTACTGATAACATAAAGTCAATTAATACATGTTTTATATGTTATATGTGTTATATATATTCTATTCTTGTAATAAACTAAGCTAGAGAAAAGAAAATATTATTAAGAAAATCATAAGGAAGAGGGGCACCTGGGTGGCTCAGTCATTAAGTGTCTGCCTTCAGCTCAGGTCATGATCCCAGGGCCACATTGGGCTCCCTGCTTGGCGGGAAACCTGCTTCTCCCTCTCCCACTCCCCCTGCTTGTGTTTCCTCTCTCGCTATGTCTCTCTCTGTCAAATAAAGAAATAAAATCTTTAAAAAAAAAGAAAGAAAATCATAAGGAAGAGAAAATATATTTATAGCACTGTACTGTATTTATTTAAAAAATCCACATATGAGTGAACCTGTGTAGTTCAAATCTGTATTGTTCAAGGGTGAACTGTACTTCCTAAAAACTATTCCTAATCTAATATTTAGATCAATACAATAACCATTTTTGCCTTCCTCTGTAGTACTAAATTTTATTTTTATCCCCTGTAATTCTTATTCATAATATTGGAGAAACAGATACATTCATGAATGAATAATCTTCTGGCCTTTCCCAAGTTTCAGAGGCTTAACACTATAAAGATTTTTTACTCCTCTATGTCACATTCCAGTATGGGTCAGATAGAGAATATTCCATTATGTCACTCAGGGACTCACTCTGCCATCTTATAGAGCCCTGGAGTCCTGGATACTCTGTACTAGATATGGAGGGAAGAAAGCTTGTTGAGGATTCTGAAAGATAATACTACCCACTGGCCCAAAGTCAGTCACATGGCCCAACCTAATCGCACAGGAGGTTTGAGAATGTAATTTAGTTATGTGTTAAGGAAGAAAAATAAATGGGTTTACCTCTGAAACAAATAATACATTATATGTTAAAAAAAAAAAAGCAGGAGGGGAAGAATGATGGGGGGGAAATTGGAGGGGGGGATGAATCATGAGAAACGATGGTCTCTGAAAAACAAACTGAGGGTTCTAGAGGGGAGGTGGTGGGGGATGGGTTAGCCTGGTGATGGGTATTAAGGAGGGCACGTACTGAATGGAGCACTGGGTGTTATACGCAAACAATGAATCATGGAACACTACATCAAAAACTAATGATGTGATGTATGGTGATTAACATAACATAATAAAAAAAATACATAATGAAAATTCAATCTTTTGTAATAAAATTACAGTCAACAATTTATATTTCAATTTATTATATTTAAAAAAATAAATGGGTTTGCTGAACATATAGCATTATCTCTGCTTTACCAACTGTCTAACACTTCCACCAACAAAACTAAGTTTTATGATTCTTCCTCTAAGTTTTCATTAACAATGGTAAGGAACTTTTGCTTACAAAATTTATTTGCACATAATTTTGTAGAGCAAAATATCTCATATTAGAAAGGGTTTATTAATAGGGATTGGAATCTCAGAAGGCTTTCTACACACTTTGATAGGTTTTGTTCTATAGGAATTCTCTGGGTAATTTTTGTAGAACATTTCTCCTACTTCTTCATGTCTACTTAAAGCTCATATATGTGAAAGAGATTATATCCTCAAATGAGCATTTTCCTTGCTTTTATCATTTTGTGTCATTATCTCTACATTCTTTTTTTTTTTAAGATTTTATTTATTTATTTGACAGAGACACAGCGAGAGAGGGAACAAGGCAGGGGAAGTGGGAGAGGGAGAAGCAGGCTTCCCGCTGAGCAGGGAGCCTGATGGGGGGCTTGATCCCAGGACCCTGGGATCATGACCTGAGCATTAGGCAGACGCTTAACAACTGAGCCACTCAGGCGCCCCTCTACATTCTTTTATTATAGTTGTTATTGAGAGCATACTTTCAGATTTAGCACGGAGATTAACTGTAAAATAAGTAAATAGTGAATTGTTTTGTTAGAATGAAGTGTAAAAAGTCAATGCTCTTAAGAGGTTTTTTCATTGTTAACTGCTAATTCTAAGTGACTACAATACTCAAAAAACTGCAGATTGACAACCTTAGATTTAAGAATTTTTTCCTATGAAGAATTGCTATGACAGTAAAATTTACACATGGTGCAAGCTTTGCTATGATACTTCAAAATATGACTTTTTCTAAAGTTTCACTTTACCGATAAGAGAATCCCTTATATTAAAACCTATGTAGCACAGGGGTTCCCAGGCATTCTCCAAAAGACAGACTTAAAATGTTTTCTTGATGGTGCTTATTCATCATGGCTAGGAAATAGAGTAAAACTTCCTATTTATCTTACACTTTAGCCAACAAATCACAAATGATAGCAAGTAGTACTCAACAGTCACATTTTAGTAATACTAATAATCTGTTGGAGACTGGTTATGTATATTAATGATTTCATTTCCACTAAGAGTATTTTAAATTATATTGATACTATTTATTTAGAAGGTATAAATATTTTAAGTATTTTCTCATAATTAATATGCATATGAGAAATTGGTTTTTTGTTTTGATATTTTATTAGAAATCAAAATAAAAACTTAAAAAAAGAAACTATCCCTTATTCTTCTTTTTAAAGTTTTTTTAAAAAATATTTTATTTATTTATTTGAGAGAGAGCAGAGCGAGTGAGGGAGAGAGAGAGAGCACAAATAGGGGTGTGGGGCAGAGGGAGAGGGACAAGCAGACACCCCGCTGAGCAGGAAGCCCAATGCAGAGCTTGATCCCAGGACCCTGAGATGCTGAGCTGAAGGCAGATGCTTAACAGTGCTCCCCTCCCTTATTCTTGTTTAATCAAAAGATATATTTGTGATACTCATTAAGGTACATTCTTAAATGGCCATTTTATTTTTTTAAGCCTTTTTAAAAATTTGTAAAGATTTTATTTTATTTTATTTTATTTTATTTTATTTTATTTTATTTTAT
>NW_023270839.1:2601820-2633716 GCF_011800145.1 Mirounga leonina | reverse complement strand
ATTTTATTTTATTTTATTTTATTTTATTTTATTTTATTTTATTTTATTTTTAACTAGGCTCCATGTCCAATATGGGGTTCAAACTCATGACCCTGAGATCAAGAGTTGTATGCTTTACCAACTGAACCAGCCAGATGCCCTTAAATGGCCATTTTAGTAATTAAGTGAAGTTAAAGACTGACATTCTTTGGATGATTATATATTTATGCACAAACTTCCATTTTTAATGGTTATTACACTAATTAGTAATTCTTACATGAAATATTTGTTTTCCAACTGCTTCTTTAGTGCATTCTATAATTTTTTCTATAATTACCTGTTTTCAAATTAAAAGGTTATAGAATTGAAAATAGCATCATGATTTTTAAAAAAGATTTATTTATTTAATTGAGAGAGAGCATGCACATGGCAGAAGGGGCAGAGAGAGAATCGCCAAGCAGAATTTCTGCTGAGCGTGGGGTCCCATGTGGGGCTGGGGCTTGATCTCATGACCCATGAGATCATGACCTGAGCTGAAACTCAAGAGTTGTTGGCTTAACCAACTGAGCCACCCTGGTGCCGCTAACATCATAATTTTTATTTCCATGATAGCCTAAGCAACTTTAGTCTTTATTAAATAAATTAATTTAGAAAAATGAGTATCCCTAACTGTATTAGTTCTTTACCTGGAAATGCATATTATCTAATTGAACAATTCTGTGAGAGAAAAGGCAAATATACATTCAAAAAAGTAGAAAATGGCATTTTTAGTATTTTATTAAGTAAAATAAGTTACTAACTGTGTAGTCATATAAGAACTATGATTAAATATTTTAGATGTTATAGCGGCGCCTGGGTGGCTCAGTCATTAAGCGTCTGCCTTCGGCTCAGGTCATGATCCCAGGGTTCTTGGGATCGACCCCACATCGGGCTCCCTGCTCCGCGGGAAGCCTGCTTCTCCCTCTCCCACTTCCCCTGCTTGTGTTCCCTCTCTCGCTGTTTCTCTCTCTGTCAAACAAATAAAATTAAAAAAAAAATCTTTATAAAAAATAAAATAAAAAATAAATATTTTAGATGTTATATATTATAAATTCAGTTGTTTTGCATTATCTACCATTGTATATAGTCTTTTATTAATTATAGTGTTTGTGTTCTATAAATTGTTTTCTTTATATTTTAGAATAATGATTGATGAAGATGAGGAAGCATTTACTGAGAAAATAATTTCAGTTATTTTAACCTTTACACAAGCATCCTAAACTTTCATTTACTCTAGTAAATGTGAACCTCTAGAAAAATTTCTAAGTTTCAGTCTACTTGGACATAGAAGTTATTGAATATTCATATAAGAAATTATCACCTTGAGTGCTGCATATTCTTTATGAGATTTCATATCATGTATTAAAGATTATGAAGGTTTAAGTGCTCTAGACTTTAGACTATTTTGTTCCTTTTATTTCATAACTGAAGTTGGTATGCTACTTTTAAATCACTAAACTTTTATATTATAGGACGTAGACGTTTTAGCTTAAGGTTTTATGCATATTTGACAAAAATAACTTTAGTCCTATAGTAGTTAAGTACAAATTGTTTAGCATTTATAATTATAATTCACTGGCAAACCATTTAAGATTTTATGTAAGTTGACTTCAAGACATTTTCTTCCAAAACAGTTGTTACATTTCCCCATGTTTCCTGCATGGTGGATTTGAATTTAGCATCTGACATGTTTTCTCAACTACTGGTTTATAATGAAAACATGTAGGTACTCGAGGGAATGTGTTAAAAGCAAAAATTCTATGATCCTTGAAAGGTAAATGACAGCGCTGAGATTGTCACATCTGGATCAGAAATGTCTCATCTGTTTATCTATCTAAACAAACACAAATAAGATAATTAAGATCCTAACAATGCATGTTTTGAAAAACAACTTATGGTTTTGATTAGGTCAGAACTCAGCGATATCTTTAAAAATTTTTCTTTGTTCCCACATATGAGTATAAATGGATTGACCTTCAACAATAAGTGCCTTTGAATGATTACAGCAAATCTATTATTTCATATTTTGAAATCTGAAAGTAAAATTAATCCTCAGCTTTCAATCATATATATATATCATATACTTAAACATACATATTTTTATCCATATACACATAAATACACATGCATACACACATATATAATTCTGTATATTATAGGATGCCTAATTATTCAGCTAAATTTACCTTAACATATTTTCATTCTTATTAGAACAGAGCTAATATATTTCAGAGTTGCTAACCTGTGGCAGTGAAAAATCAGTCACACACAAAAGCAAAATGAATCCCTTGGAAAATCACAATTGTTTACATTTAAATAAGTTTTTAGCATCATAGTAAGCTGTTTCTTGACTTTTAAATTTAGTTTTGTATGTAGATTATTAAGTTAATGAAGAAATTTTAATGTAAGCTAATATGTTCTAAATTGTATTAGTTTAAACTCCTAAAAATACCTTTTTGAGATTTCAAAGATAGGAAATTAAAATACTTGTTTACATTCCAATCAATTTTAAATTAGTATAATCATACTTTGTTGAATTGAAAACATTTTCTTTAAATTCTAGTCATATGGCTTGCTATTAAATTAATATAATCATATTCTCTTGTTCAGGCAGTAGTAAAGTAGTTGTTTAATTAAACATGTCATTTGTTTACAATATAGTGTTTCAGAAATGCTAGTTCAAAAGATAGGATAAGGATTTATATCAAACATTTCAATCTGACAAGTAAATTACATTTCTTCCACCATAAATAGGAAAGCAGAAAACTGTATTAGTGATGAAAAGACATATTCTTATTACTTAGAGATATGATATGCACCAGTCTACAAAATATGAACTTTTCCACCCTCAAGATTAAGACAAAATCTCGACAACCCCAAAATAAGAATTTGTCTTGACTTTTAGTACTTTAAATATTGTATTAAAATTGTCCCTCCTTTTCTTTTACCTTTTCAGAAGGTAAAAAAATTAGCAGGATGGATTTTGATATGAAATTCTGAATAAAATGAAATCCATGAGTTATTGTACATATATGAAAAATGAGAAATCTCAGTCAATGCCATTCCAAATGTCTCCCATTTGCCAAAGCAGAATTAGGAGAACTATTTATGTTTTTTACCTTTTATATTTTGTTAAGTAGCCTTTGTTGTAATTTCTCCTTTACATAGAACATTTGTTGTTATAACAATTACCATTACTTTCACTACAGTAAAAGGATTCACCTAACTTTTAGTTAAACTTCTGAAATGAAACAAGCTCAATAAAAATTATATATGTAAGGGAAAAATTTTATATAGTGCTTAATTTGCAAAGAAATTTGGATAATTTTCTAAAGCCCTATGGAACAAGAGGACAGGTTTTATATTTGGTTATTTTTTATATAACTAAAGTATAATAACTGTTCCTGAAAAAAATATTTCTGGTTTTCATTTTCTCATCAAAATTAAAACATTATATGGGAAAACTAAAAGATTGCTAATAGTTATGAATGAATTTCTAGTTTATTGGAACAAGGCATACCGATGGTGCTGTCACAAAACATGAACAATCTGATTTTCTGTTCTTCACTCAAAATTCAGCTATCATGAGCTTGTTAAACATGTTTTCAAAGTTAATGAAATACTGCCTCTTTATGAATTCAAGGTAAATACAAACATCTATTTCTTCATGTTCTATGAGATTCTCTCCATCCTCTGTTAGGTTTTAAAAATTATTATGATAGGAATATTGTTATTAACTAATATTTATTGAGTGATTATTATGTGCAAGACACTTTACATGTTTACTATTTGGGTACATTTGGTCATATCTCCATAAACAGGCACACTGTTATGCTCACAACTGAATAGATTAAAATTATATATGAAAGAGAGATTAGGAGCCAGTCTTTATTAATTAAGTTAATAAAAAGGGATGTTAAAATGTGGTAAAACCAATCTGGTATCATTTTATTTTGGCAGTTATATTTTTTCTCTCCTTGGTGAACCACAAAGGAAGAAGATGTGTATGATTTTTACAGGGGTGAAATAGGTTGTCTGTCAGTTGGGTCTAGGCGACAGTCTGTCTGCAAGCCGTAAGATGATCTGCAAAGCGCCAGAGGAAAGCAGGCAGGATGCCTGGCTTGCAAGAATAGATATTGATCTACCTTAGCCACCTAAACAATGCCTCACCTGTTTGCCTTGTCCATACCTTATTTTACGCAGTCTAATGCTTGTTTTGTTTGACTTTTCTTTTATTTCTCTGGATCTGAGCTTTGATACACTTTGGGGAGTACATAAACACAGTGTTGTACTTGAACATCACCATACTTCTGAGTCCTCTGGTGATTTAGGACCACCCCTCCCTCTTGAATAGCTCTGTTATTGAAAATTATGAACTAGAGCTAAATTACTAGGCCTCCTACAGAAGTAGTTGATCCAGCAGCCTAGTGTCCAATAACACTGAACGTGAGATGCTACTAATTACTGCCTATGGACCTCGTTGAAAATTTCTTAAATTTCAGCTTGTAAAAGGCTTATTATTAATTCTTTTTTTTTCCTTAGCAGATAGTTGAAAGATAAGTTACTACAGTATTTAGAATTCTATCCATTTTTTGGGAGCACAACTATGTTACTATGTACTGCCTCAAGCACTAATAAAATACAAAACTACATTCAGCTTCCCAGTAAACTATAATATAAATATTTTACCAGCACTTATTATTAGTTTGCCATTTCCTGCTGACAGCTATTCCAACTTTGCCAGCAGGCACTGGATCTCACAATTGTATTATGTTTTGAACAAATAGCGACAAACAAAAATTCTCACAAAATAAATGAACAAGATTTCCTGGGGAAAAAAAGCCTCTTCCAATGTTAAGTGAATATTTCTTTCAAACTCTGACATGTAATATTATTTAATTTGCATATTGCACATTTCACTTTTACTGGAAAACAATTAAGTTAACGAGGAACAAATAATGTGCACTCAGGGATAATTTAATATTACTTGTTATTTGATTTTAAGGTTTGTTTTTTTTTAACTTTTTGCTGTTTTAGAGAAGCCCACATCTGAATACTTATATTGATAATGGAGCACTCGTTTTCAAATGATAACAGTTTAAAGAACTAGCAGTAATAAAGCATCCTTTTTAGAACCACAAAATAAGAAGGTTCATATAAAACTTTGTGTTTTTTCTGTGCTGTCAAGGAAAACCATAAAACTTAGCAATTGATGAAATATGGAAGTGTTTAAAATATGTCTTGGCTTTAAACTGGAATAACTTTCTACTAATGCTACTTATATCAGTGATAATAACTCACTAGCAAACATTATCCACTCCTTTGCCCTACTCTTGCTTCATTAAGTTCACTTGGATAAAGCACCACCTTTGTTAAATCAAACCCTTAACTTCCTCAATATTTCCCCACTTGCAATTGAGTGTGGCTGGAGAAAAAAAATACAAAACAATGTTGACTGATATCACCTTAAGTTTGGGATCAATTTTTTCAAGTAACTCTTTAATACTATGTAGCACTCATACTACATTTTCCTAGTTCATTCATAAGATGCAGATGATTATTTTACATCTTCTCTCCTCAAAATCTCCAGTATGTCTTTCCTCCTCTTCATCCTCAACTGCTGACCATAATTTCTACCCCACAAAGAATGAAACAGAACAGCATTTCCATGAGCTAATATTTCTTTTTTTTAAATTTTAGTTAGCCAACATATAGTACATCATTAGTTTCGGATGTAGTGTTCAATAATTCACCAGTTGCATATAACACCCAGTGTTCATCACATCAAGTACCCTCCTTAATGCCGATCACCCAATTACCCCATCCCCCAACCCACCTCCCCTCCAGCAACCCTCAGTTTGTTTCCTATAGTTAAGAGTCTCTCATGGTTTTCTCCCTCTCTGATGACTTCCCATTTGGCTTTTCCTCCCTTCTCCTGTGATCCTCTGTGCTCTTTCTTATATTCCACATCTGAGTGAAACCATATGATAATTGTCTTTCTCTGACTGACTTATTTCACTCAGCATAATACCCTCCAGTTCCATCCACATTGATGATGTTAAGTGGAAAGTACTCATCCCTTCTGATGGCTAAGTAGTATTCCATGGTATATATATACCACATCTTCTTTTTCCATTCATCTTTTGATGGACATCTCGTATGAGCTCCTACTTCTACCTATTTATATTTGTGCAAATTTACTTGAATTTTTTATTACCATATTCCTAGAAAAAGTCTAGCTTTCTACTTGTTTACTAGATTCTATCCTCCTGTTCCTTACTCTACAACGTGAATCTAACAATTCTCTCTTCTCTTTCTTGCACCACATATACTTCCCTTGATACTGAGTGGTTCACATCAGCACACACACACACACACACACACAGGCTATTTCTTGCACTTCTAAAAAACTCACTTTTGACTCCACTTCTCTTTCTGGCTCATTCTCTTTACAACCTCTCCTCTTCTCTCATTTCTTTTTAAAAGAATTCCCTGAAAAAGAGTTTTTATATGCAGTTTCCAAGTTCTCCTATTCTTTCTTTAATCCAAACAGACATTTACTGCCAAAACTTCACCAAATGGCTTTTATCAAGGTTGCTGGTGAACTCCATGTTGCTAAATCAAAAGGTGAATTCTCAAGCCTCATCTAACTTGAACTCTCATTAATATTTGACAAAATTGATCACCATCACCTTCTCACAACACTTGCTTTATTTGGCTTGTAGGAAGACAAACTTACATGTTGTTTTGTTTTATGTTTGTTTGTTTTCCTACATCTGGATGTTCCATCTCAGATTTTTTTATATTTCCTCCCAGTTTCCCTGACTTCTAAATAGTGCAGTGCTTCTGGGTTCAGTATTCACATCAATTCTTTTTTTGACTCATAATAATTACTTTGTCAAAGTCATCCACTCTCAAGGCTTTGATATGCTGATTTAATATATAATGTATAAATAATATATGTAATATATAATATATAAATCTATAATATAATAATATAAAAACATACAAATATATATTATAGAATATATTTATATTGTAAAATATATAAATATATAGTATATAAACCTATAGACATATTGTATATAAATCAACATATAAATATAAGTGACTGATTTAGATTTCTTTTGTAAATTACATTCTTTACAGCTACCCACAAGATAAGTCCACTTGGATAGCAAATATACATCTTAAATTTAACATGTCCAAAGATAACCTTTTGGTATTCTCCCATAACCTGCTCTTCACCCATTCTTTTTCTGGTCAGGGAAAGTCAACTCCATTCTTCTAATTATACAAACTAAAATTCCTTAGCATGGCCTTTGGCTATTAACTTTCTTTCACATGCAACATCCAGTCTGTCAGTGATTTATGTAGGTGCTATTCTCAAAATGTATCCAAAAGCCAGCCATTCCTTGTCACCCTCATTGGCACAACTTGGGTCCAAGCCACTTATCATATCTCACCTGGATTATTAAAATAGCCTCCGCTTCTGTCCTTGTCTCTCTTTAGTTTTACTCAACCAGTAACCAGGAAATGTTCAAATCTAACTCAGGTAATCTCAGTTTTCTGTTCAACTTCCTATTGCTTTCTTATTTTAGTCAGGCTAAAAGCCAAAATCCTTGCAAAGATTATAAGGCCTTGCATGACCTGTGCTCTTCCTTACCCTTCTGACTTCATAGCCACTTCCTCTCTCCCTCCATTACTCTGTCTGGCCACTCTAGCCTACTAGCTGTTTCTCAAAGGTACAAGAATTGCTCCCATAACAGGACCTTCATATTTCCTATCCCCTCTCCTGGGTAAGCTCCCCCTGCCCCAGCCACACACATATGTAACAAACAAATGGCTGACTCCCCACTTCCTTTACACAGATTTCAATGAGTCCTTCCCAAACTATACTATCAAAAATTTTAACCCTTCTCCCACACTTCCTATGACTTTTCCCTACATTATTTTTCTCCTTACCATTTAACTAACATACTGTATATTTTACTTGTTTATTGTTTCTCTGTCCCACTAGAATACAAGCTCCATGATGTCAGGGGTTTTGTCTTTTTCATCTTATTTTGTCTGTAATACATTTCCAGTGCTTAAAACATGGCCTAAGATAAGGTTGATAAGTATTTGTTTAATGAATATATAAATGAATGAATAAATGAATGAATGAGTGAAGATTTGGGAAAAGCTGTGTAAAGAAAATATTTTATTAAACTTTAATTTTTGGTAATTATTTACAAATTGTGTGATGTCTGATGAATTGAGGAAACAATTAATAATGTATTTTTCTTCTCTGATTCTTCTGGTCTGACCTGCCAACTCTGTCATTGCAGTGGTTGATTTCTAAGGCTTTGATATCAGGCATGTAATAATTTAATCTTCTTATATATCTTCTTATATATCCTTCTTATATATTCCCACTTGAAAAAGGATGCCAGTTAGTGCCTATTTATCAAATTCATTATGGATGAATGAAAGTAATTTAAGATAACCTATTCTGGAATTTAAAAAATTACAATGAGAAGGAACGTGTGATGATCTCTTTCCCCTCTGGACCTTTGTATCTACTTTTCTTTTGGCCTAGTATGCTTTTACTCTTTTCTCAACTTTTCAATCTCTGTCCTTGAAGTCTCAGCTTATATGTCACTTTCTTGATAAAATCTTCTCTTAACCACTTCCATCTCTGTAAATGGGATTAAGGGCCATACTTACCTCTATCATGACACTACACATTGGTGAAAATGTTTATTTTTCAGTCTCATAGTAAATAGACTTCAAACGAATTGAAGGTAAGGCTCTTGTCTTATTTTGTTTTGTATACATCTCAAAAACTCAATGGCTAAAATATGAGCAGACATTTAATAATGGTTTATTATTTTAGGCACTTCTGCCCTCTAGAGATAGGACTTACTCAGTTATATTGAGACTCAATTTAGGAGCTGTGTCTGTTTTGGTCATTTTTGCATTTTGTGTCTGTGCATAATAAGTATTTAATACATGGTGTTGAATCCAATTCTATGTAGTGAAATTAATAATGAATATAGGCACATACCATTGTTTTCTACTGTCAGTGTTGGTAAGACTCAAAAGGTCTTCAAGAGCCATCTCCCAATAAATGTACTCTGTTAACACAGAACAAGCTTATCACACTGACCTAGGTTTTTGGTACTTTCCTTTACAAGAATCTATTTGAGGAAGATCATTTTCCCAAAAGCCAATTTGCATTTGTCAAGTTCGTTTAATTTTTCGATGTTAGCAGTCAAGTTTTTATTTTGTCATTATAATAGCATTTTAAGTAATGTCCAAGTGCTCTCTATCTCAGCTCCCTGTTTGCATATATAGACTGAGGGGCAGAGGGTGGAGGAGATAGAGAATGTGGAGAAACTGAGGAAAACTCAAAATTTCTTTTCACCAACTTCATATTATTTGTGTAATATGAAAACATGCATGTTACTCAACTGCACAAACTGGATTTGCTCTGTTCTAGTCTCAAGTGCAAGATAATTGTCAAGTGAATGAATATCCCTTGCCAGCACCCCCTCCTCAACAATCACTTCCCATAGCTCTATCCTAAAAATGTAATTAAATTTTAGGTTAAAAGAATATTCTGAGGGGCGCCTGGGTGGCTCAGTCGTTAAGCGTCTGCCTTCGGCTCAGGTTGTGATCCCAGGGTCCTGGGATCAAGCCCCACATCGGGCTCCCTGCTCAGCGGGAAGCCTGCTTCTCCCTCTCCCACTCCCCCTGCTTGTGTTCCTGCTCTCGCTATGTCTCTCTCTGTCAAATAAATAAATAAAATCTTAAAAAAAAAAAAAAAAAGAGAAAAGAATATTCTGACCCACAGATTGGGAGAAAATCTCTATAAGTCACATACATAACAAAGAACATGTATCTGGAACATATAAAGAACTCTTACAACTCCACAATAAAAAGTAAATTATTTTAAAGATGGACAAAAAATTTGAATAGTTGTTTCTCTAAAGGAGTATTCGAATGGTCAATAATCCCATGAAAAGATGTCCAATAACATTAGTCACTAGGGAAATGCAAATCAAAACCACTGTGAGATATCACTTCACACCCATGAGGATGGCTAAGATAAAAAAGATGAACAATAAGAAGTGTTGATGAGTATGTGGAGAAATTGGGACTCTCATATATTGCTGGAGGAATGGTGAAATGGTACAGCACTCTGTAAAACAATTTGGCAATTCCTCAAAATGCTACCTTTGCCTCTTTCCTGAATTTGACTCCCTGTTTATGGATTGCTAGACTCCGTTTCTTTGACTCACTTCTTTGAGTTGGTGGAATAGGTCCTTTAATCACTTCCTGAGAAAGGCTACCTGAAAGGTAAGTTATTTGAGATATTATCTGGAAAGAAGTTATTCTATTCTTATACTTGATTGATAGTCTCATAGGAAAACTTTTTTCTCAGTATCTTTAAGTTATTTTTCTATTGTTTTCCACTTCCTATTGAGTGATGCTATTGAGCTGTTGAATCCTATTTGTGTTTTAACTGTTTTTTGTTGTTTACTTGTTTATACTACAAAATATAATTAATGCCCCTAATTTCTCTTGGGCAGGTCTACTCATTCAAAGTGAAGTGGAACATTTCTACAATGATGGGGAATGTGGGAGAGTTTAAAATCCAGTTTAATAGTCTAGACAATGTATATTCCTCAATGAATTTGTCCAATAAACTAATTTGACTTTTCTAACTTTTGCTAGCTTTATTGGCATTTCTTTTGATACACATTAGATGACATTTTAATTCCACTTAGAATAGTGTCAGATGGTCATTAACACGTGGTGGGAGATCATTAACTAAAATGAAATCCTCTTCTGTAAAACATTTTTTCTTTAAAGTTATGACAAAGTCATTCCATGGAGAAAAAAAGCTTTCAACTGCCAAAGTAAAGTGATCAGGGAACAGGAGTTTAGAGCAAATATTAAAAAGAGAAGATAATTTTTGACCTGACAACCCATTTATTTATATTTACCAGATAATTACTTTACCTCCTGCAACACTTTGATTATGAAATAAAGGACTGAGGAAATTAACTGGATTAATTGAGTCAAGAAAATTGTCAGTTTTTATGTAAATCGTTTCCAGAGGTTTTCAGTCAGGTGGGGAGGTGAAAAGATATTCTCTATCCTTTTGCCCTGGGAGTATATCAGAGTCTCAGCGATGGGAGTTGAGAATATAGGGCTGTGTGGTAAGAAGAGAAGGGACGTGTATATATTTTGTAAGAGGTCCCCAGGGGATTCAGATACACCTCCATGCTGGTTTAACCAAAGCAGGCTTGTATTTCTACTGTACAGTAGCCACTTTACTCAGTCTCTCAATTGCCTTTTATCTACCTAGCCCTGCTACTACGTCCTCCCTCCCCTCCATTTTCGGAAGGGAAACTAATTGTGATTAAGTGAGACATTTTGTAGTGAGAAGGATACAGTTTTAATACTTTTAAAACATTTCAAAAAGCAATACAATTAGCTAAGCACTTATGTTTTATTAGTAATAGCAAGCAAAATTAATAAGTAAATTCAACTAAAAATGATTATGTGTCAGAGTGTATAGTTTTTACATTGACATTTCACATAATCTGACTTTGCTTAGAAGAGAAATCACTCGGCTGTTAAAATTACTTTTAAAGAGCTGTCAAAATTGGAAAACCTGCTGTCAAAAATATGATGAGAAAAGTTTAAAAATGGTAAAGTATGTTGACTTAGACAAAAAATATTACCTTCATGAAGGAAAACTTGAATATTTATCATGATCTTCAAAAGGGATGATTTTTCCCCCTGAAATTGGACATCTTTGTTTTAAAATTTATATCTTGACACATGTATTTTCACTTTAATAGCAACATGGATGAAACCATTTATATTTGTACCACAATGAGAACTTGTCTAGGTGCTAGAAAATGCTAAAATATTAATGCCATCTATGATCATTCTTGCCATTATTTATTTTGCTTCATTTTTTAAAATACATTTTATTTATTTTTGAGAGAGAAAGAGTGTGAGTGAGGGGAGGGGCAGAGGGAGAGGGAGACAGATCATCTCAAGCAGACTCTCCACTGAGCATGGAGCCAAGAAGCCAGGCTTGATCTCACAATCCTGAGATCATGACCTGAACCAAAGGCAGACGCTTAACCCACTGAGCCACCCAGGTGCCCCTATTTTGGTTCATTTTTAATTGAAGAGGAATTTTAACCCTGTCCTTGTTTTCAGCTTCTTGGACTTCTTATATATGTATTTATGAAATAAATACTTTTTAACTAATAGAAGGAATGCAAATCTATGTTTTCTGGAAAGCTTGGTGAGGTTTTTATATTTTTATTCTGCCTGTTCAAATTACAAGAAAATAATATTATCTCCCCTATGTCAGATGCTCAGTTATGCACCACTGAGAGTTTGAATTCCAAATGGTTAATTTTGAAACTTCACACTAATCTTTGCTTAGATTGATCCTTCTGTCCCTATCATAATATAATTCAAAAGACTTTAATATTTGAGGGCCTTGGAACTGAGGAAAGATACATTAGTAAAACTGAGCCTCTTTTAAACTCTTTCCATTTTACCATGAGTAAAATCTGTCAATAATTTAAATCTCAAAGAGTTGAATTTCTCTTTGAAATAGTCACTAGGATTCTCTAGAATATGTTAAACATTAGATTATCAGTTCTTAACAAAAATAAATAAGGATTTGTATTTAGGAGAATAAAATATATGAATATGAAATAAAACGCAAGATTTTCCCCCTATTTTTCTGCCTATACAAATAATATGAGACTTAAAGTTGGTAGGCTGAGTGACTACTTTGTCCATTTTTTACTGTTGTGTGACCTCAGGTATTTGCCTCTTTCTCCATATGTAAACTACAAGTAATCAGAGTTATCCCCCATCTGGCACATTCACAAAAATGTTATGAGGATTAGCTTAAAAACTATTGTAAAGAACTTTGTAAATGTACATGTTTAAATAGCCCTGTTTTACAAAGAAGAAAACAAAGATACAGCTATAAGAGAGTGGATTATTTGAGCTGGAATTGTGGAAGAAAAAAAATTTTCCCTGAAAAAAGAATAACAATACAATTGTTCCTAATGAGCAAATAATATTGTTTTATGATAGTTACTATTTTATTGTTATGTGAAATAATTTATGGCTGGCTATTAGTTATCCTCATGTTTACATAACCTTCTATTTTATTGCCACTAGATTTAATCATCAAAATTTTAAAAATTGAATTTCATGCACGACATAATACATGTATCCCAAAACATACAAGCTTAAACAATAAAGATACTTAAAAACATTGCCATGAGTGAGAGAAATTAATTTCATGGCATTGACTTGAATGCCAGAATAATTTTAGGAGATGTCAACTATATAGAAAATTAAATGTGAGACTTGCAAATTTAAACATATTCGAATCTGAATATATAAATCTCATTGTTCTCAGAATCATGCTGACATACCCTTATTACGCACATAAGAAACTATAAATTTAGAACTCTAACTGGTAATCCAAAATACAGTATGTGTACATTGAAGAAAAGTTTGTGTTGCTATGGGAACTTTGGCTTTGTTTACATTATATTGCAAACTATATTAGGTGCCTTGGTTCACCTTAATGACTACCTTCAGATATTGCTAATTATACTATTTTCCCTCATTCACTCTGATGATTAACTCCTTAAGGTTAATACTGCTCATCTTTATTGAGTTAGTTCATATTTTTCTTGAATACAGAAATATGAACTTACATTTACCTTCATTTGTGAAAATTGCATTATGCATGTCGCCATCACCTGTTCATTACATTAAGTAAAAGGAGTTTTAGCTTTTATGAAATTTGCAAAATTACATTTATGAAAATTATAAGCTTGACCTTGTTTGCCTATAGATACAACATATTCCAAATTGTAGAAAATAAAATTTTTTTGGATATAAAAATGTATAATTTCCTTATTCAGAATTTCTCGTAGCATTTTAAAAGAGGAAATCTAGGCCATTAAAAAAATTGTTCACACTTTCAATGTATAAGCAAAGACATGATGAAATATTCATTACATGTATGCAGAATCCCTTCTGAGTTAGTAGGACTCTATAGAGCTAGTTAGTAATGAATGTGCTATCATAAATATACCTATACAAGATACTGAATCTCAAGGCTTTAGTTACCTTTCCACATTTTCCAATTAAAAAACTTGAAAATCAGAAAAATTTTAGAATGAAAACTATGTATGGTTATTTTAATTAGGATAAACTGGGATTGCTATCTTTATTCAGAAATGATCCCTGTGTGCTAGATATGCGCTGGGCATGGGTGTTCATGGTAATATAGATAAGCTGTCATGAGGTTATAAATATTCAAGGAAGCAATTACAATATAGCCATTCAGAGCCTGTATTTTATAAAGCTATTGTTAAATCCCTTAGGATTTTTTTTTTTTCCTTCAGGAGCATATTTATTCTGTTTGAGAAGATACATCAAGTGGTCTCTGAGCTACAAAGGGTAAAAAAAATTCTCTTATTACAAGTTGACATAAGTAAAAGGTAAAACATTTTTTCCAACAGCATGAACCACATAGCCAGAAAGAGATATATGTTTAGTATAAATAACTTCATTCCTGATCCTCTATGTCTACTTTTATAACTTCAAGCAGATAATAAATTAAGTCAAAATGCACTATAATACACACACACACACACACACACTACATATGTATAATATAAGATATAAAATGCACTCTAATATTTGGTAAACTTCAGGACTAGTATCCTTAGTACACCACAATATATACTTTAATATCCCAAAGAATGAAGACTTGCAAGTAGATATTTTAAACATACTAATCTACAGCTACAAAATTTTACTCTTGATAGCATTTACCCTTTTGGGGAGTCTTTCAGTCTCCAAGGGATAAAAGGAGAGAAAAGAAGTATGTACACTAAGGGGTTCAGAACAATTCTCCCCAAAATGTGCTACTTTGGCATGTGGATTATTTTGAGCTGAAGGCAATCAAGACCCAGCAGACTCAAGAAAAACTTTTACCTCTCCCTTAAACTACCTAAAAAAATTTACATAGGGGGCCTAGCCCGGTTAAAGAGCTATAACCAAGAGATAATTTTTTATCTGAATGACTCATCTGTATGGCAGGACAAACATCTAATTGCCAAACATCTGCTCTTTTTATCCTGTGAATCACCCTCCTCCCCTTGGAAGTCCCTGGCCTCTATCTCATTCCTCTGGTGGAGATGGCATATAAGCCTCAACTGCCTGACTTATCCCCACATCTCATATTTTTATGGGATCTCCATATGCATGTAATTAAATTTGTTTTTCTCCCATTCATCTGTTTTATGTTAATTTGATTATTAGACCAGCCAATAAAATCCAGAACGGTAGAAGGAAAAATTTTTCCTCCCCAACAACAACAGTCCACATTGCAAAGGCTATAAAGATTGGCAGCACAGGGACACCTGGCTGGCTCAGTCAGTAGAGCATGCAACACTTGGTCTCAGGGTTGTAGTTTTGAGCCTATGTTGAGTGCAGAGATTACTTAAAAATAAAATCTTTAAAAATTAAAAAAGGTTTGCAGTACAGTAAGAAGGTGTCCCTATTCCTTCACATTGCATAGAAATTACGTGAATTATGTGCCATGTTCTGCTCTGTTGGTCAAATACTAAGAAGCAATGCTTCCAACTGGAGTATCTGCAGAGTTGCAGTCTGCCAAAAGGAACAATTCAGCAGCAAAATCTTTGAAATTGTCGAAGTGGGACTCCAGTTGTATTTAAGGATATTCATTTTATTTTTTTTTAAGATTTTATTTATTTATTTGACACATAGAGACACAGAGAGAGAGAGGGAACACAAGCAGGGGGAACTGGAGAGGGAGAAGCAGGCTTCCCGCGGAGCAGGGAGCCCAATGTGGGGCTCAGTCCCAGGATCCCGGGATCATGACCTGAGCTGAAGGCAGACGCTTAATGACTGAGCCACCCAAGCGCCCCTCCTCTATTTATTTATTTATTTATTTATTTGTCTTTAAGGATATTCAGACAGGCAAGTCCTTGACTACTAATATTGCAGTGATAGATTCTGGTGTGAAAAGTAACTTTTGGTGGCTTAAATAGATAATTGGATGAAAATGTGATATCCAGAAAAACCACACCACCTTCATGCACGCAATCTCGTGGACCAAACACAGTTAATCTCCATTGACAAATGTTATCTCCTTTGGGCCCAGCATGGTGGTAGGGAGGAGGAACATGGATGACTTCAGTTAGCTCCTTCTGAAGTCTTTTCACATTAGCAGATAATTCAGTAGTGATTTTTCTAGAGAGTTTGGTGCTTTTTGTTTTTGTTTTGTTTTGTTTTTTGTTTTTTCCTGGGTGACAGAAGATTTTCTTTATTCTTTTTTTCAGGCTCTGGAGCAGCGAGGTCTCTTTGATCTGCCTCTGAACTACCACTGCTGGTGCTGGGGCTATCAACATTGAATCTTTGCCTATCATCAGACATGCTAGTCAAGTTACTTCTTGGAAAATTCGACTACTCATCTGGCCTATTCATACAGTCCTACAGTGTGGGAGGAAGAGAGTGGGGAAAAACCCTTCCTTAAGGAAATGCAGGCAGCTGGGAGTGGGGGTTGAGAGAGAAGGGAAAAAAAGAAGCCAAGGAGATTTGGGCTGCGGAGTGTGTAAAATTAAAAGTAGGGGGGATTGTGCCCCTTAGGAATTTTTTTAAGGATAATTATTTTTTTAAGGGCATGGCCATTGATATTTGCAGGCAGGTTGGTTCAGGTCAAGAAGCAGGGGTTTGTGGAGAGAAGTTTTATGTATGATTCAGGAGTGATAGATACACAATATTCTGCCTTTGTCAAAACCCATAGGACTTTTTATAGCACTAGAATGAATTTTAATGTATGCAAATAAAAAAAATCTTTTAGAAGGTTGGGAGATCTCAGAATGGAATGCATACTGTCACAAAACAATCTAACTGTATGACATTAACAAAACAACCTCATTGCAGGGATGGGTGGTAAATGTTCTGGCCTTTGTAAGTTTGGAAATCAGTGGAGTCTGTAAGACCAAAAGCAAAGGAATTGCACATAAACAATTATAACTTCAGTTAATATTTGTTTTCCATAAAGGTATGGGCTAACAAATCTGAAGCCACTATGCATATATACTAAAATTGAACAGTTAGGTAGATGGATGGCAGATGGTAGAAGCCAAGTTTCTCACTGTTGGAGCTGGAGAATACAGGCAAATGAGAAAAGGCTAGTATGATCTATTTGGTAATAAAATAGAATAGGAGACATCAGCATACATTCATTTTAGCTTAATATAGAGACAGAAGGATACATATAGAATATTTATAGATATGTGTATATACAAAATTAATATAAACCCATATATTTCCTTAATCTGTTAGATGAGAGGGCCTAGAAGCAAGAACACCTATTAGCAACAAGCACACTTAGCACACTTAACATGTAGATCTTGGTTTCTAGAGCCACTCTCTGATTAAAGGAACCAGGGCTCCTTGGAGAAAAAGCTGATTCTAGGACTGGGAAGGGAATATACAAGATGAGCCTGGAGAAGCTTATAGTGTCATAAAGTAAGGAAGTACTCACCACACACACACACAGTGATGGCAGTATGTCAAAGGATACAGAAGCCAACTGAAATAGCTCCTGATGGCCAAAGCTGAAATGACTTGAGCATCAAAATACATAGTAGTGAATTATAATCCAAAGTATAAGATAAATATCCATGAATCAATCCTGATATAAATTGTCGAGTAAATAAACAAATGGGGGTGAATAGACAAATCTGTGTAGTAGAATTCCAAATGATTTATGTAGAGACTCTCCCCTCAAGGAGATGGAGTATAACTCCTTATATCTTAAGTGTAGTCTACACACAGTGACTTCCTTCCAAAAGGTACAGAATGAAAAGGTGGGGAAAAAGAGTAATTCCACAGTGGAGAAACCTGACCAATATTGCCTGAGCCAAGTGATCAAGGTTAACATAAACAGTGACAAGTCATATCAATAGTATGTATTCGTGATATATGATAAGAATGTCACTGCAGCCTTGGGATCTTCCTCTCTAAAACACATAACCCCACACTAGAGGGACATTGAATAAAATAACTTACCAGCATTCCTCCCATCTGGCAGGATCATCAAACACAAGGAAAGGTGAGTAACTGTCACAACCAAGAGGAACTAACCTCAGGAGACCCGACAGCTATTGTGATGTCTTGGGTGGAACTGTGGAATAGAAAAGAGCCTTTAGCAAACAATAAGGAAATATGAATAAAACATGGACTTTAGTTAATAATAATGGATCAGTATTTGTTCATGAATTGCGACATATGTACCATACTAATACCATAATAATAGGAGAAACAATATGTAGTATATGGTAGTTCTCTGTACTACTTCTGAAACTTTTCAGTAAATCTAAAACTATTCTAAAATAAAAGGTTATATAGACAAATCTTTACTAAACACTCTATTGGATCCCATTCCTGCATTCTACCAAGCCAGACTATCTTTCATTCATTATTTCCAGTGAACCTGAGGTCTGCAAGTCTGGCTCAGTCAGATCAACTCTCACCAAGGGTAGAGGGAATGTGAAAGCAGCTTAAGCTGACAGAGTCCATCAGGTTTCTTTTAAAAAATTTCTGGTGCTATATATCTATCCTGTCTCTTCTGTTCTTCTCCCTCGGTTGCTTTATAACTTCTCATTGTTTATAACTTTCTTGTCATGGATTGTTTACCATTATCTGCATCTATAGCCCTGATAGTGACTACTTGCAGACTTTGTTTTTGTTTTTTGGGTTTTCTTTTTTCCTTCAAAATTTTATTTAAATTCTAGTTAGTTAACATATAGTGTAATATTGGTTTTAGAAGTAGAATTTAGTGATTCATCACTTACATTAACACCCAGTGCTCATCACACCAAGTGCCCTCCCTAATGCCCATCACCCATTTAGCCCACACCCCATTCCCCTCCCCCCCAGCAACACTTAGTTTGTTCTCTATAGTTAAGAGTCTCTTATGGTTTGCTTCCCTCTCTTTTTTTCCCCTCCCCTATGTTCATCTGTTTTGTTTCTTAAATTCCACATATGAGTGAAATATTATGGTATTTATCTTTCTCTGACTTATTTCACTTAGCATAATACACTCTAGCTCCATCCACATTGTTGCAACTGGCAAGATTTCATTCTTTTTGATGGCTGAGTAATACTCCATTGTATATGTTTACCACCTTTTCTTTATCCATTCATCAGTCGATGGACATTTATGCTCTTTCCACAATTTGGCTATCGCTGATAATGCTTACTTGCAGACTCTGAATGTGCTACATGCTTAAGTCTTTCTAATTAAGTAGGTGTGTATGTGTTTGTGTGTGTGTGTGTGTGTGTGTGTATTGGTAATGTTTTATTTATTTAAAGTAAGTCTCTTTCCTACCTCTCTCCATAGCATCCCGTTCAACCAATTTTGAATATTTTGTTTTGATTTTTATTATTTTACCTTCACCAGACTTTGATCACACTATATCTTTATACAATAATTTATTAAATACTTGATAAGGAATTTTATGTAAGTACCCTGTCTCTCAATTTTTATCTCCCATGCTATATTTTTTTAGTTTTATTATATTGTTATCATAGTATTTGCTACATTAACTGCTATGCTATTCACCACATACTTGTAAATGACATACTTAAACCAATTTTTGAAAAAACTTTAAATTTACAGAAATGTTATAAGAATAGTACAGAAAATGTCTAGATATTTTTATATTTACCAATTTTAAAAAAATCTTAATATTTTACCACATTTTCTGTATCACCTCATGCATACTTTCTCTCTCTCATATATATGTATGATTTATTTTTCTAACTCATTTGAGAGTTGGTTATATATATGAAGACTTTTCCTCCTTTAAAACTTGTGTAATTAGTGTTTGTTTCTTAGAAAAAAATTTCTCTTATGTAATCCAAGTATAGTTATCAAATTTAAGAAACTTAACTCTGATAGACTGTTTTTATGCCTTTTAAAAAATGCTCCCAATAATGTCTTTTACAGTATTTTATTTAAAGTTTATTTTTTTAGTAATCTCTACATGCAACATAGGGCTTGAACTCATAACCCCCAGAACAAGAGTCACATGGTCTTCCAAATGAGCCAGCCAGGCACCCCTTTTATAATATTTCCTAACACTGGTAGATTATACACTCTAGGATCATGTATTATATTTAATTTCTATGTCTTTTTCATTTGTTTACTTTAAGTTGGAAACTTCCTCAGACATTGAAAATATATTTTTTAATATATTTTTAAATATTTTATTTTTACGTAATCTCTACACCCAATGTGGGGTTCAAACTCAAAACCCTAAGATCAAGAGTCACATGCTCTACTGACTCAGCCAGCCAGGCACCCCCAGACTTTTTAAAAATCTTTCATAACATTGACCTATTTTAAGGCCATTTATTCTATAGAATGTTCCTCAATTTAGAGTTGTCTGATTTTTCTTTATGATTAGACTTAGGTTGTGCCCACCTGGCTGGAATACAACAAAAGAGAGATCCTTTTCATGATATCATATTCATGGGTCCATATTGTTGATATTAATTTTGATCACCTGGTTCTCCACTGCATGATTACTATTCTCTTCTTGCACCCAATAAGCAATTCTGCAGGGAGGCATTTAAGAACCATGTAAATATCTTGCCGTTTATCATAATTTTACCTTTACATTTAGCATCCATTGGCGATTCTTATTTGAACCACTCTTAACTATGAGGGTTGCAAAACAACAATTTTCCAGTTCTGTCATTCTGTCTGTATTTGTGGTGTCATCTTACTGTAATGGAGATAACGTTCTTCCTATCTGCCTGTCTATATGTATGTATGTATGTATGTATGTACGTATCTGTCGTCTATCTTCTATCATCATTTCTCTTCATCTCTCCACCTATCATCTATTTATCAATCTATCATCTATCTATTTATCATCTTTCATCAGTATGGACTTATGGATTCTATTTTAATCATTGGGTTGTACTCCATTACTGCCTTATTTATTTTGAGTCTCAAATTGTTCCAGATTTGACCAACAGGAGACTCTGTGCTCTGGCTTCTCTATCTTGGCATTTGTCCTCATCCTTTTTTTGGATACTATCCCCTTACACGATAAGATGTTTTAGACTCATTTTGTACTTTTGTTGACTCACTTTTGATCCTTTTGTGGCAGTAGATATGCTCATTATTGGTGATTATTGCCTCCAGACCCTTTCAACAGAGCTATGATATGTATGTATATACGAAATTAAGAGTGCGTACTGATGCCTTCAATTGCAGACCAAACCTATAGGGTTTTTTATATTTGTATCTCCCTTCTTCCACAGGGAAAACCCTAACTCACAACAATATCAACTCATTTGTTCGATTATCTGTACATAGAATAACAAATGTACTAAGAAGAGTTCAAAATTTCTTAGTTCTTTCTCTTCCCTAGATTGACAGTATATAACCAGAGCGTTGTGTTCAAAACTTACTTGTATTATTATATTTTCCTTCTTCAGTGCATTTATGTCCTTTATTTGAAATACTGTTGGGTTCTTCCTTCCTTCCTTCCTTCCTTTCTTATTTTTATTTTTTATTTTTTATTTTTTTGGTTTGCATTGGTTTTGGGTGTTTACCCCCATTCTTGTTAAGTGTTGATTTAGTTTAAGTTTTTGATTATGAATACTTCCAAATAGAAACTATTAAAAGTACACTCAGAACAGTCTCACTCCATCCCTTATTCCTTCCATGTGATTCTTTCCACTCTGTATATATAGATAACCAATTTTATCATTCTGTTTTATATTTCATGTTTTTATTTTAAAAAAACAGATTTTATATGTTTTCTTTATACTATACTTACCCTGTTCAAACTGCTGTGTGGTTTCTCTCTCCTGTTTAGATTCTGACTGACACACTTTCATCACAGTATATCTTCAAATAATAGTATACCATTTCCCTTCTACCAATTTTGTGCTATTTTTGCCATACATTTTATTTCTACCTAAAATTTTAAACGAATTTTTAATATTTGTCTTAATCACTTAATTTTCTTCTACAGAAGTTAAAATATTTTATGTCTAATTCATTGTTCATCTAGTGAATTTATCTTTTCACATATTGTATTTATTTCTTTAGAGTTTTATATTTTTGTTATGTACTTCATGTTTTACCTCATTATGTTCATGTTACTCTTTAAATTCTTTTTTTTTTTTTAAAGATTTTATTTATTTATTTGAGACAGAGAGAATGAGAGAGAGCACATGAGAGGGGGGAGGGCCAGAGGGAGAAGCAGACTCCCTGACGAGCAGGGAGCCCGATGCGGGACTCGATCCAGGGACTCCAGGATCATGACCTGAGCCGAAGGCGGTCGCTTAACCAACTGAGCCACCCAGGCGCCCCTACTCTTTAAATTCTTGAACATATTCTTTTATACCTATTTGAAAGTTAGTTTATTCTAATTTTTTCATCTTTGTCACTTGTGGTCTTTTTGTGCTGACTGATTTTTCTTTTAGCTACAGATTTCATTTTCTTGCTTTCTCACATATGTAACAATATTTTATTGAATGCTCTACATTATAAACTTCATGCTGCTGACTGTTGTATTTTTTAAATTTTACTTCCAATTTTTGTTATTATGTAATTTTGTTCTCCCAGGCAGTTAAGTTCCCAACAGTTCAGTTTTATCCTATCAGGACTTTTTTTTTTTTTTTTTAAGATTTTATTTATTTATTTGACAGAGAGAGAGAGAGAGTGTGAGAGAGGGAACACAAGCAGAGGGAGTGGGAGAAGGAGAAGCAGGCTTCCTGCCGAGCAGGGAGCCCGACGCGGTGCTCGATCCCAGGACCCTGGGATCATGACTTGAGCCGAAGGCAGACGCTTAATGACTGAGCCACCCAGGCGCCCCTATCCTATCAGGACTTTCTTTGAAGCTGTGGTAGAGTAGTTTGGGACAGTCTTTACATTAGACCTAGTCTAGCTCTCTTGGTGTCTCTATTGAATGCTCTAGGTGTTCAGTGAATGAGGAATCTACACTCTGACTTTTGGGAACTTGAACTTTTCACACCCCTTTGTAATTTCTGGGAATTGTTTGACACACAATTCCTGTTGTCTTTGCCTCAAACTACACCTGTATGACTGAACTCTGCTTGGGATCTACCTCCTCACAGTATGGTCCAGAAAGTTCTTCCAGGCAGAAATCTAGTTTGATTATAAAGCTCACTTAATTTTTTCTCTTAGTGGTGAGAGTCATATGATGCCTGTTGTACAATGTCTAAAAGCACTTTATTTGTATTTTCCCATTTTCCTAGTTGGTAATGGTAGGTGGTAAGTCCTGTACTGTTTTCTCCATCATGGTAGAAGCATAAACCTCTATAGTCATCTGAATTCTGTCTTGAAACAGTGGCAGTTTTTTTCTTCTAATTCTCTCCCAAATACCATCAGCTTACAATTTATTTCCTTCTATTCTTTTGCCATCTCTTCTTTGAGTTCTGTATTTCTGTCTTCCTTCAGAGTGGAGTTTGTTTTATTATGTTTTTAAAATTTTTGCCAAAATGTTTTGCTACAATTGTATTTTCTCTGTAGTATTTTTTTTTTTCCTGCTGAGTATTCTCTTTGTTGTCTATGTTGTACTTTTTTCTCCTTTTAATGTCTGTGCTATTTATTTTTTATTATTCATCACTGACTGATTTTGTATTTCCTCAACTAGCTATTTGCAGGAGATTTCTAGGCTGGGGAACAGTCAGCATAGATTTGTAAATTTGCTAGGTTTTCACAACACAAAGTATCTTCTACTCAAATGCCAGAGAAAGACATTTTCAGAACATGTGCAGTGTTTGTTATTCTTTGTATCTTCCTGCCTCCTCTGTTCTTGGCACCAGACTGGGTCAGTAATGTTATTGCTGACACAGTCCAGCTCACCTCAGTACACGTACTCACAACAGAAATAGGAGTATAGTTTTTGCATTTCAGTGCATAGCTCTTTCCTTCAGGGTTTGTATTTTTTGGTGGAACTTTTTGAGATTTGATGTTACAAGGTGATCTTCCTACTAAGATTCCATAACTTCTTAAAAATTTTTAAATTTTTTAAAAAGATTTTATTTTATTTATTTTAGAGAGAGAGCAGGGGGGAAAGGAGAAGGAGAGGGAGAGAGAGAATCTTCAGCAGTCTCCTTGCTAAGGGCATAACTCCACGTTAGGCTCGATCTCATCACCCTGAGATCATGACTTGAACCAAAGTCAAAAGCCAGACATTTAAGCTATTGGGCCACACATGTGCCTCATCCGTAACTTTTTATTTTTATTTTATCTCACATGGCTTTGAGATCTTGCTCATCAATTTGGAAACTCTAGATTATAAGTGTCTTCCAATTTAGCAATTGTGACAGTTTTTTAAAATTTTTTTAATTGAGTTTCAATTATTTTTAAGGGAAGAAATAGAGAATCCTGATTCATACAGCTATATTAATACCAGAGGTAAGAATCAATTTGTTGATTGTTTAATGCCTTTTAAATGTCATGCGTTAATGCCTTTATGTAGTTGCAATTTATAAAATGGAACATACATCTTGAATGTACTGTAGATGCTGGATGATCAGTGGTATGAGACTAAAATTATGGGATCAAAGACCCCAGATGGAGGTTGGTAATATAGTGCATAATGAGGATGAATACACTGTCAAAAATGAAGGAGAATGTCAAGAATGGTATTGAAGAAGGAACAGAAATGTCAGAGTTGAATGACTACTTACAAACTGAGAAACATGCAGAAGGCAGTTATCCACATGGGATAATTAATCCAGGCCAGGTGAAGGGAAGAGATACTATGTCAACGACAAAAGAACCTGGAACTCAGAGAAAGCCTATGATCTTTTTCCACCATAGTAAGAACCAACAGCACCTTAGTCAGTGTGGTGCCAACACAGGTGTGCATTTATATATGGCTAATACTCCTTGGCAAGAGTGCTATGCTAAGCATACTGGGAGTTTCAAAGAGTTTGTCTGTGTTTGTGTCCATGATAGAGAAAGGTTTTAAAAAGTATCTTTTTATTTCTCTTTCTATGTTATTCTGTTCCATGGTACCAATAAGCTTTATACTTCTAGGTTATGGATATAAGTTAACTGCCTTTATGGCATAATTTCCAGACTACAGTCATACCAGATCTTTACTTTTGTGAAATTGCTCAGGAAGATTATTTGAAGTTTATGGCAAGAATAACTTAAGTGGGGGGAGGGACGGAGCAAGATGGCAGAGGAGTAGGAGACCTGGATTTCGTCTGGTCTCAGGAATTCAGCTGGATGGGGATCAAACCATTCTGAACAACTACAAACTCAACAGGAGATCGAAGAAAAGAATAGCAACAACTATCTCATCAGAAAAGCGACCACTTTCTGGAAGGTAGGACATGCGGAGAAGTGAATCTGAGGCGATATTCGATACTCGGGAGGATAGACGGCGGGGGAGGGGCCTCCCTCGGCCGCTTCTGGCAAGTGATAGAGCCGCGGAGCACAAAATCGGAACTTTTAGAAGTCGGCTCCACTGAGGGACGTCGCTCCAGTGGCTAAGCGGGGGGTGGAACACTCGCAGGACAGTGTGGTCTCAGGACCCTCGGGGTCACAGAAAGACCCAGGATGCCTGAGTGTGGCAGAGTTCCCAGGTATTGGAGCGGGGAAGCTGGCTGCAGAGGTGGAGCCCAGGCGCAGGCTCTCAGCTCGGGGTGGCCATAAACCGTGATCCGCGGCACAGTCGGGCCCCTGCTCCTCCAGCAGGGACCCAACAAGCGGCAGATCCAGGGAGACTCACCTTCTTCCCCCAGGAGGAGAGGCGCAGGAGTGCAACGCAGGGATCTGCTGGGTTTGGAGACTCACCCGGGGTTGGGTGCCGGAGATAGAGGCGCGCGGTCACAGGCCTGGTGAGCATGGAGTGCGGCCGGAGACGGGGAGACGGGAGTGACTGACGGCTTTTCTCTGGGGTCTCGTTGAGGAGCGGGGCGCCGAGTTCTCGGCTCCTCCGGGGCGGAGATTGGGAGGCCGCCATTTTCACTCTCCGCCTCCAAAGCTGTACGGAAAGCTTGCAGGGAACAAAAGCTCCCGAGACCAAACCCGAGCAGATTACTTAGCCCCGACTAGCAAGGGCAGGGCAATTCCACCTCCGGCAAACACATTTGGGAACCACAGCAACAGACCCCTCCCCCAGAAGATCAGCGAGAACAGCCAGCCAAGACCAAGTTTACCCATCAATGACAACGGCAGAACTCCAGCGCTAGGGGAATACTGCACATAGAATTCATGGCTTTAAAAAAAAAAAAAAAAAAAAAAAAGAATTCATGGCTTTTTTACCATGATTCTTTAGTGTATCAAAGTTAATTTTTTTTAACTGTCTTTTTTTTTTGAATTTTTCTTTTTCCCTTTTTCAACCAACATCTTATCAAACCCCTTTTTTTAAAAAAACATTTTTATTCTTCATTTTTAGAGTCATATTCTATCCCTTCATAGTAGTTACCAGTATTTTTGGCATATATATATAAGTTGTTCTCTCTTTAAAATTTTGAGATACTTTGTTCTAACATATCAAAGTATACCCTAAATCTCTAGTGTATGTTTTTTTTCTACTCCCCTGCCTGATCACATTCTCTCCTTTTTCTTTTTTTTTTTAAATCCTCTTCTTTCTTTTTTCAAACAACTTCTTATCAATTCCTTTTATAAAATGTTTTATAATTTCCATCTTTACAGTCATATTCCATCCCTTCATCATATTGACCCTTATTTTTGTACATATGTAAGTTTTTCTTTCTTTAAAATTTTGGGAGGCACTTTCTTCTAACAGACCAAAATACACCCCAAATCCAGGGTTTGGCACTGATCTATATACCAGCCTGATCATATTTGATCACATTCTGGCTTTTTGTTGTTGTTGTTGTTTTGTTTTGTTTGTTTTTGTTTTTATCTTTATCTTTTTCTTTTTTTCTTTTTTTCTTTTTTCTTTTCCTTTTTTCTCTCTTTCCCTTTCTTTTCCCCCTGCTTCAGGACTTTTCTGGTTTCTTTAGAGTATATTTTCTGGGGATGTTGTTACCCTGTTAGCATTTTGTTCTCTTATTAATCTATTCTCCTCTGGACAAAATAACAAGACAGAAAAAATCACAACAAAAAGAACAAGAGGTAGTACTGACTGCCAGGGACCTACTCAATACGGACATTAGTACGATGTCGGATCTAGAGTTCAGAATCATCACTTTAAAGATACTAGCTGGGCTTGAAAAAAGCATGGAGGTTATTAGAGAAACCCTTTCTGGAGAAGTAAAAGAACTAAAATCTAACCAAGTCAAAATCAAAAAGGCTATTAATGAGGTGCAATCAAATATGGGGGCGCTAACTACTAGGATAAATGAGGCAGAAGAGAGAATCAGTAATATAGAAGACCAAATGATGGAAAATAAAGAAGCTGAGAAGAAAGAGAGATAAACAACTACTGGATAACAAGGGCAGAATTTGAGAGATAAGCGATACCATAAGACGAAACAACATTAGAATAATTGGGATCCCAGAAGAAGAAGAAAGAGAGAGAGATATAATGGAGCAAATTATAACAGAAAACTTTCCTAATTTGGGGAAGGAAACAGGTATCAAAATCCAGGAAGCACAGAGAACCGCTCTCAAAATCAATAAAAGTAGGTCAACACCCTGACATCGAATAGTAAAACTTACGAGTCTCAGAGACAAAGAGAAAATCCTGAGAGCAGCTAGGGAGAAGAGATATGTAACCTACAATGGTAGAAACATTAGATTGGCTACAGACCTATCCACAGAGACCTGGCAGGCCAGAAAGGACTGGCAGGATATATTCAGAGCACTAAATGAGAAAAATATGCAGCCAAGAATACTATATCCAGCTAGGCTGTCATTGAAAATTGAAAGAGAGATAAAAAGCTTCCAGGACAAACAAAAACTAAAGGAATTTGCAAACACAAAACCAGCCCTACAAGAAATCTTGAAAGGGGTCCTCTAAGCAAAGAAAGAGCCTAAAAACAATGTAGACCAGAAAGGAACACAGACAATATACAGTAGCAGTCACCTTACAGGCAATGCAATGGCACTAAATTCCTATCTTTCAATAGTTACCCTGAATGTAAATGGGCTAAATGCCCCAATCAAAAGACACAGGCTATCAGATTGGATTAAAAAACAAGACCCATCGATATGCTGTCTGCAAGAGACTCATTTTAGACCCAAAGACACCGCCAGATTGAAAGTAAGGGGGTGGAAAACCATTTACCATGCTAATGGACACCAAAAGAAAGCTGGTGTGGCAATCCTTATATCAGACAAATTAGATTTTAAACCAAAGACTGTAATAAGAGATGAGGAAGGACACTATATCCTACTTAAGGGGTCTGTCCAACAAGAAGTTCTAACAAGTGTAAATATCTATGCCCCTAACATGGGAGCAGCCAATTATATAAGGCAATTAATAACAAAAGCAAAGAAACACATCGACAACAATACAATAATAGTGGGGGACTTTAACACCTCCCTCACTGAAATGGAGAGATCATCTAAGCAAAAGATCAACAAGGAAATACATGCTTTAAATGACACACTGGACAAAATGGACTTCACAGACATATTCAGAACATTCCATCCCAAAGCAACAGAATACACATTCTTCTCTAGTGCCCATGGAACATTCTCCAGAATAGATCACATCCTAGGTCACAAATCAGGTCTCAACTGGTACCAAAAGATTGGGATCATTCCCTGCCTATTTTCAGACCACAATGCTTTGAAACTAGAACTCAATCACAAGAGGAAAGTCAGAAAGAACTCAAATACATGGAGGCTAAAGAGCATCCTACTAAAGAATGAATGGGTCAACCAGGAAATTAAAGAAGAATTAAAAAAATTCATGGAAACCAATGAAAATGAAAACACAACTGTTCAAAATCTTTGGGATGCAGCAAAGGCAGTCCCAAGAGGAAAGTATATAGCAATACAAGCCTTACTCAAGAACAAGAAAGGTCTCAAATATACAACCTAACCCTACACGTAAAGCAGCTGAAGAAAGAACAGCAAAGAAAGCCTAAACCCAGCAGGAGAAGAGAAATCATAAAGATCAGAGTAGAAATCAATGAAATAGAAACCAAAAGAACAGTGGAACACATCAATGAAACTAGGAGCTGGTTCTTTGAAAGAATTAACAAGATTGATAAACCCCTGTCCAGACTTATTAAAAAGAAAAGAGAAATGACCCAAATCAACAAAATCATGAATGAAAGAGGAGAGATCACAAATACCAAAGAAATACAAACAATTATAAGAACATATTATGAGCAACTCTATGCCAGCAAATTCGATAACCTGGAGGAAATGGATGCATTCCTAGAGATGTATCGACTATCAAAACTGAACCAGGAAGAAATAGAAAACCTGAACAGACCTATAACCACTAAGGAAATTGAAGCAGTCATCAAAAATCTCCCAACAAAGAAAAGCCCAGGGCCAGATGGCTTCCCAGGGGAATTCTACCAAACATTTCAAGAAGAATTAATACCTATTCTTCTGAAACTGTTCCAAAAAATAGAAATGGAAGGAAAACTTCCAAACTCATTTTATGAGGTCAGCATTACCTTGATCCTCCAAACCAGACAAAGACCCCATCAAAAAGGAGAATTACAGACCAATATCCCTGATGAACATGGATGCAAAAATTCTCACCAAAATACTAGCCAATAGGATCCAACAGTACATTAAAAGGATTATTCACCACGACCAAGTGGGATTTATCCCTGGGCTGCAAGGTTGGTTCAACATCCGCAAATCAATCAACGTGATACAATACATTAACAAAAGAAAGAATAAGAACCATATGATCCTCTCAATAGATGCAGAAAAAGCATTTGACAAAGTACAGCATCCTTTCTTGATCAAAACTCTTCAGAGTATAGGCATAGAGGGTACATACCTCAATATCATAAAAGCCATCTATGAAAAACCTACAGCGAATATCATTCTCAATGGGGAAAATCTGAGAGCTTTCCCCCTAAGGTCAGGAATGCGGCAGGGATGTCCACTATCACCACTGCTATTCAACATAGTATTAGAAGTCCTAGCCACAGCAATCAGACAACAAAAAGAAATCAAAGGCATCCAAATCGGCAAAGAAGTCAAACTCTCACTCTTTCCAGACGATATGATACTTTATGTGGAAAACCGCAAAGACTCCACCCCAAAACTTCTAGAACTCATACAGGAATTAAGTAAAGTGGGAGAATATCAAATCATTCCACAGAAGTCAGTGGCATTTCTATACACCAACAACAAGACAGAAGAAATACAAATTAAGGAGTCGATCCCATTTACAATTGCACCCAAAACCATAAGATACCTAGGAATAAATCTAACCAAAGAGGCAAAGGATCTGTACTCAGAAAACTATAAAATACTCATGAAAGAAATTGAGGAAGACACAAAGAAATGGAAAAACGTTCCATGCTCATGGATTGGAAGAACAAATATTGTGAAAATGTCAATGCTATCTAGAGCCATCTACACATTCAATGCAATCCCCATCAAAATACCATCCACTTTTTTCAAAGAAATGGAACAAATAATCCTAAAATTTGTATGGAACCCGAAAAGACCCCGAATAGCCAGAGGAATGTTGAAAAAGAAAAGCAAAGCTGGTGGCATCACAATTCCGGACTTCCAGCTCTATTACGAAGCTGTCATCATCAAGACAGTATGGTACTGGCACAAAAACAGGCACATAGATCAGTGGAACAGAATAGAGAGCCCAGAAATGGACCCTCAACCCTATGGTCAACTAATCTTCGACAAAGCAGGAAAGAATGTCCAATGGAACAAAGACAGTCTCTTCAACAAATTGGACAGCCACATGCAGAAGAATGAAACTGGACCATTTCCTTACTCCACACACAAAAATAGACTCAAAATGGTTGAAAGACCTCAAAGTGAGACAGGAGTCCATCAAAATCCTAAAGGAGAACACAGGCAGCAACCTCTTTGACCTCAGCCGCAGCAACTTCTTCCTAGACACATCTCCAAAGGCAAGGGAAGCAAGGGCAAAAATGAATTATTGGAACTTCATCAAGATAAAAAGCTTTTGCACAGCAAAAGGAAGTCAACAAAACCAAAAGATAACCGACGAATTGAGAAGATTTTTGCAAATGACATATCAGATAAAGGGCTAGTATCCAAAATCTATAAAGAACTCATCAAACTCAACACCCAAAGAACAAAGAATCCAATCAAGAAATGGGCAGAAGACATGAACAGACATTTTTCCAAAGAATACATCCAAGTGGCCAACAGACACATGAAAAAGTGCTCAACGTTGCTCTGCATCAGGGAAATCCACATCAAAACCTCAATGAGATACCACCTCACACCAGTCAGAATAGCTAATATTAACAAGTCCGGAAATGACAGATGTTGGCGGGATGCAGAGAAAGGGGAACCCTCCTACACTGTTGGTGGGAATGCAAGCTGGTGCAGCCACTCTGGAAAACAGTATGGAGGTTCCTCAAAAAGTTGAAAATAGAGCTACCATACGACCCAGCAATTGCACTACTGGGTATTTAGCTCAAAGATACAAAAGTAGGGATCCAAAAGGGTACGTGCACCCCGATGTTTATAGCAGCAATGTCCACAATAGCCAAACTGTGGAAAGAGCCAAGATGTCCATCGACAGATGAATGGATAAAGAAGAGGTGGTGTGTGTGTGTGTATATATATATATATATATATATATATATATATATATATATATATATACA
>NW_023270839.1:2567132-2601720 GCF_011800145.1 Mirounga leonina | reverse complement strand
GCAGCCATCAAAAGGAATGAGATCTTGCTATTTGCAATGACATGGATGGAACTGGAGGGTATTATGTTGAGCGAAATAAGTCAATCAGAGAAAGACATGTATCATATGACCTCACTAATATGAGGAATTCTTAATCTCAGGAAACAAACTGAGGGTTGCTGGAGTGGGGGGTGGGGTGGGAGGGATGGGGTGACTGGGTGATAGACACTGGGGAGGGTATGTGCTCTGGTAAGCGCTGTGAATTGTGCAAGACTGTTGAATCTCAGATCTGTACCTATGAAATAAATAATGCAATATATGTTAACAAAAAAAAAAGAAGAGGATAGCAGGAGGGGAAGAATGAAGGGAGAGAAATTGGAGGGGTAGACGAGCCATGAGAGACGATGGACTCTGAATAACAAACTGAGGGTTCTGGGGCAGCGGGAGGATGGGTTAGCCTGGTGATGCGTATTAAAGAGGGCACGTTCTGCATGGAGCACTGGGTGTTATGCACAAACAATGAATCATGGAACACTACATTTAAAACTAATGATGTAATGTATGGGGATTAACATAACAATAAAAAAATTAATAAAAAGAATAACTTAAGTGGGACAGATCTTTACAAGATTTTTCAAAATTCGAGGGAATTACAACCTAAATAAGGTAAATATCTATAAGATCCTAGAAGATATGTCCATAATTTAGAAGGTCGGTATACTTTTTTTTAAAGATTTTATTTATTTATTTGACAGAGAGAGACACAGTAAGAGAGGGAACACAAGTAGAGGGAGTGGGAGAGGGAGAAGTAGGCTTCCCGCTGAGTGGGGAGCCTGATGCGGGGCTCGATCCCAAAACCCTGGGATCATGACCTGAGCCGAAGGCAGACACTTAACAACTGAGCCACCCAGGCGCCTCCCAATATACTTTTAAAAGAAGCAAATAAAACACTATAGTTTGAAGTTTAGAAGCTTTAGGAAGAAAGTCTGTAATTGCAGTGTGATTTCCTAATAATGGTATTTTAGAGGACAAGTTTACAGCTACCTTTAGACAGTGTGAAAGAAGCTCACAAGTAATCTCCCAAGAGATGACATTGAAAGGAGTGGGGCACCAAGACAGATATTAAACTTTAATGAGTTTAAGTATTATATCTATTTATCTTTAAAGTAGTCACCTCTTTAAAATAATGTGATAAAAATATAGCATAATAGGAAAATATATCCTCTTTTAGAAATATAGCAAAGCAGGCTGCCCAATGCAAAATTGTGAGTGAGATAATTTGAAACTGAGAAAATATAAATACAGTATGAGCCCACATACCATGAAAAGTTAACAAATAGGGAAGAGAAGCAGCGGGGGAAACCCCAGGGCATTTAATCTTATTTTATGGTGGCATTCATGTACTGAAAAGAGTGAAAGAACAGCCCCCACACTTCCAGAAGTGAGTCAGTTTCATGTCTCAAGCTGATTATAAACCATTCAAGGGCGGCAGCCTCCCACAGCTGACTTTAACTGTGATTAGAATAGAAGATGGTGGCTAGTTTGGGCTTACCATATGTACCCTAAGGCTTCAAAGCCTGATAGGTAAACTCAGAGTTTCTCTGGGACCAAAACATTGGCTTACAAATAACTTTCCATTTATATATTCTGAAGAAGACAGCTCATCAACTGGCCAGTCATATATGTTTAAACCATGATCCATACTCTCTGGAATACACTTGGCATACTAGACAGATTTCAAGAGTTTAGGAACTCCATCTTAACTTTTAACCCTTTCAACTCTCCATTCTTATTCCCATCACAAAGAACGGTATTGCATCTGATGGATGTAGGTCATACTATTCTGCATAAATTCCCAGTTTTTTGTGAGAATCAGAATTTTTATCAAACAGTCCATACTGTTCATGGCCTAGAAAGGGAGAAAACTTTCTAGTTAATGGCATGGTCTTTGATGACAAAACACTGGGTAGAGGTGCTTTTAAAAACATTACAAAATTTTTTTTTTCTTTTCCAATCACATAGGGGATTTCATATTTAGAGATTTCCTTTTAATCCTTTCTTCTGAACAGTTCACTTAGAAGACACATAATAAGGGATAAAAACAAAACAAAAGTCTGCTTTGCAGGATGGAGAGAATTTCTACATTTTTCCTTAACTAAAAATAGAAGTCCTAAAACTTGCTTGAGGTGTTCCTATTTCTGCTACATATTTTCAAGTGTTGAGACAGCAGTGAAACTACCTCTTATTATTGAAGTTACATGACCAACTTTGATTAAAACAATTGTGAGTGTATCAGAGCTACAAGACAGTAAGTATGTTCTCTATTATCTGGCAGATGATGAAAACAATATATACTGGATGTTCCATATTCTGGCATATAGAACAGGTTAATAAAATCATATAGATTAAAAACTTTACAGGCTGTAATTTAAGAAAATTGTTTTTTCTTCTTCACAAAATTACCATCTTATTTAAAACAAAATGTGGAAATATTTCCTGGTATAATTTGTGGCCACTTTATACCAAACATTAAATACTCTTATTTAATTGTGTGAAAATTCACTGAAAGCATGAAAGGTTGAAGAGAAATATAAGTTAGTTTTTTAAATTATTATCGTTTTCCTGAGCTCAATTTAACCTATTAAATCTGGTTTAAAAAATGAAAAATCTGGAACAATTGTAGTGGAAAAATCAGAAAGAAAAATCCTTTTTTCCCCTGTGCTTATCAAAATGCAAGCCAATTAAAAGAGCATAATGATATTCAAAAGGAAATTTCAAATTCTGAAGATGTGTAACATAATATGGGAGTTATATGTACTGTTTTTTCAAGTAGCTCCTTAGTTTTGTTCTCAGATGAACATTTCTAAAAAGTAAGTTGAGTTATTAAGGCTCCAGGAGATTTATTTATTTATTTTTATTTCTTTTTTTTTTTTTAAGATTTTATTTATTTATTTGACAGAGAGAGACATAAGGAGAGAGGGAACACAAGCAGGGGGAGTAGGAGAGGGAGAAGCAGGCTTCCCGCCGAGCGGGGAGCCCGATGTGGGGCTCCATCCCAGAACCCTGGGATCACGACCTGAGCCGAAGGCAGACACTTAACGACGGAGCCACCCAGGAGCGCCAGGAGATTTAAAACCCCAACTATCCCATCCATATCCCACTAACTTGACAGTAATGTATATAATGGGATCTACTCAAACACAAATTCATTTTTCATTTTTCCTGGGAGGAGGTTTATAGCAAAATTAAATTTTAACTTATTTTCCTTGCAAAGTAAAAAGTAAGAATGGTCGCTATGCCACTTCATATTCCTCCCAAAGAAAAGATAAATAAAGCACATAATTAATCCAGGACAAGTGATCCAGGATTCACATAAGTGGCACTACACATTTCTGAAATGTCCTCCAAACTAAAGGTTTATAATGAGTGAGACAAGAAATTATAATTCACTCTATCAAAAATCTGAAGAGGGAGGGAATATTTTTGCTATGCACAAGCTGAATCAAGTTAATGAGGCATCTAACATTGCAAAAAGAACGTTGTCTATAAATAAATTCAGTCTGATTGGGATGTATTAGTTGTCTGATAATATTCTGTAGCCTACAGATGCTTTGGGTGGAATGTAGATTTCTTAAAAAAGAAAGGCGAATGGAATTACTTCTGTAAAGCTCCAGGTCAATTCTTGTAAGTTGCATTAAAAGAAATTTTCCCTTTAAAACATGGCTTAGCATTCATGATATTTCCAACATAATAAATTTCACGTAAGACAAAATGTATTCTTCAGTGAAATATACTTGAACCTTGGACTTTGGGGAAAATATCCTCCCACTCACTCATTTTTTTTTTTTTCCCATTGAAATTAGCACGTTAAGGTGCTACCCATAGGCTGCATACATAAATTCTAGAGGCTAAAAAGAGGATATAATTAGATTAGAATCTCAGCCTATGCCTACAACCTTGTACATAGACTTGTGCTTATTGTTGAGAGGACTGTACTTTTATTAATGAGTACATGTTATTTCTGATTAGCTGCCAGGTGTCTCTACAGAGGTGGTGTGAATCAAATTTTTTTCAGTCAAACTGCAAGTTCAGGTTTCCAGGAACTTGTTTTTTATAGGATTGGAGGGTGTAGAGATAGAATACATTTTACATTGGCTAACCTTTTCTTTTCCTTCAAGGAGCTCCTAATTTGTTCATGTACTCAGATTTATAACTCTGAAGATATGTCTCCTTGAAAACATCCAGTACAAATTTATTTCCATCACTTTTATCCTTTTGGAATTGTTTTTAAAATTTAAAATGTGTACATCTTTACCTTAAGAAGTTCAAAGAGTAGGGAAAGGCACAAAGTGAAAAATAGAAGTCCCCCCACCACCACCTTTCCACAAACCCAGTCTTTACCTCTAAAATTTTCTATTATTAGGGCTTTATTGTGTATTACATAAAATCTGAAAAATGTTATGAATTATTAGGGAGCTTCTTTAGTTTTATTGACAGATTTTACAGGTTTTGACTTGGAGTTCTGGGAGTTTTATAGACTTTCTTAGTGATGAAATTTTTTCCTCTATTTTTTATTCTTTTTAAAATTCCATATTAGTGTCAGAATGAGGGGTATAATAAGAATATCTTCATACTGACATCTTTTATTGAAAGTTCCTTTGCTTTCCATTCTTTTAAATAATTCTCCTTATTCTGCCTTAATTGCAAAATTAAAAATTTTTTTGTTGTACAAGAGTTCTTTCCAGTTACACCTACTTCTTCATCTAATCATTTTCCTTCCTTCAATTCTTAGGAACCCCACAATGTTAGAGTAGAAAGAGGCTTTTAAAATGTGCAATCCAGCCTTTAATAGAAGAGTAAGTTCTTCCTGTGATATTCTCCATAATTGTTTTACAATCTCTGCTTGAGAACAAATGATAAGAAATCTCCTACCTTGTGACAAGTCCATTTTATTGTCTGCTTTTCTGGAACTACCATTCATGGCTCCTGGTTACACCTTCTGGAGATTTACAAGGTAAGTCTAATTCATCTTCTCGTACAACTGCATACATTTGAAAGCTTGTGTCTCATTTTCTGAACATAAATTTTCTAGATGGTAAGATAAAACATTTCGAGTTCTTTCAAACATTTATAAATGGCATAGCTTTCCATCCTTTCAGGATTTTAATTCACTCCACATACCATTTATTGAGCACTTACTCTGTGAAGGGTCTGTGCTAGGTGCTGCTTCACAAGGACTGTTAGATGGTCTCAAACCTGGAAGAGCTCGTCTAGGTCACTATCCATTTCCAGCAGTGAAAGGGGGTCAGCAAAGTGTAAAGAAGCACATGTTCATTAAAATATTATGTGAATAAAGAGGATTGTGACCAAATAAGTTTGATGTTGGGCTAAGGGTGACTTCGGATTGTGTTAGGAATAAAAATCCAAATTTCTTTTTGGTGGCCCATGAACTCCTGCATGCTCTGGCCCTGGCCGGCTTCTGCATCCTCATCCTTATGGTTCTCATGACACCACTACGTGTCAGCCATATCAGCTTAATGTAAGTTCTTTGTTTTTTCTTGCCCTGGAAGAAATTTTGCCTAGAACGCCCTGAACTCTGTCAGGGTTCAATATATATTTGTTAAATGAATGAATACATAAATAAACAAAATTTTCTCCCTTCAAATCCTGGACCCCTCAGAGCTTTTAGTACACAAATATGCAATCCAAATTTCTAAGAGGATGTTACGGTATGTTGTGATTCCCAAATTTACTTGATCATAGATTTTTTTTCATGGTGGGAATAATTTATCATGCACATATTTTGAGAATTATGGTAGCACAAAAATAGGATTTGAATCCTGGCTGGTACCAATTAATTTTTGTGATTTGGGGTAAGATACTGAATCTCTCACAATCTCCTATTTGAACCTCTGTGGGAGACTAGTAAAGAGTCAACTTTTATTTTTCCCAGTTCTCGAAAAATAGGCGTAAACAACAAAGAACCAGATGGAAATTAAAACATTTTATTTTTAATGGATGTCAGTGGGAAGACAGAGCTTAGTGTGAATTACAAATGAAACTATGAAGTGAATCTCAGTCACAGGCACTGATGGACCATTTCAGGGCACACAATTTTTCCATTAATGAAGTATACTGTCTGTGGCCAGAGGAAATGATCCATAGGAAGCTCCAGCCCAAGTGAAACATAAGATGGGAAGGCATAGAGCATTCCCAAGAGGGGAAAACAAGAAAAGAACTCTGCAAGGCATGCCTAGGTAAGCTTTCTGAAATTAAGACAATCTTCCTGTCTGGTGTGTCACATCATTGCAAGGAAGGAAACAGAAAAGGCGGGTAAACATTTTATTCTAATTAAGTTGCCTTATCTGTAAAATGTTGAAACTACCTATTACATGTTGTAAATAAGGACCTGGGATAGTCTACGGTGGCTACTTTCAGAGTGTCAAATCCCTTTCCTTCCCTTTTTACATGTTCAAATACCTCTTCCCATTTTACATGTTCAAATACCTCCCTAGGTAGAGAATTGAGCACTTGAATCCTTTAAATTCAGCTCCACTCATCAAGTACTGAATCTGAGCAAGTCTTAAAAGCAAGTAGATTAGAAGCCATTTATTGTAATGTCCAGAATTTTGCAGTTTTCCATACATCTGGTATCTGGTCTCCCTAATACACATAAGTGCCGACTAAGAGATAGCCTTCCTCACCCTTCTGTGGGCTTACTTAGTCCAAACAATCTGGCTTTCATCTTTATTTCTTGCTTAGCATACCATTACCCTTCTAGGATTAGAGATTTGTCCTGACCACCTTTATTATTGAATGTAGCCTTGATCTGCTTAAGCTACATGTGAGTTATGAAAGAAAATGTTTTGAATTGACTGTGATTTTTGACTGAAAACTAGAAGAGTGCTAGTTGGTAGGTGCTAATGGTGAGCAGTAGGTCTCTGTTCAAAAGTTACCCTTTCAGAAAGACTTTGCTGACCATTTTAAATAAAATAATCATATCTTTCACCATCTTAGTCTGCTTTCTTTTCATTAAAAAATTATTGGGAGGGGCACCTGGGTGGCTCAGTCAGTTAAGCATCTGACTCTTGATTTTGGCTCAGGCTATGATCTCAGGGTCATGAAATTGAGCCCCATATTGGGCTCCATGCTCAGCCTGGAGTGTGCTTGAGATTGTCTCTCTCCCTCTCTCTTTTCCCCTCCCCCTGGCTCTCTCTCTCCCTCTCTCAAAAGAAAAGTCTTAAAAATTATTGAGAAACCTGTTATTTCATTTGCTTTAATTTCTTTACATTATAACCTGAGAATATATTATTTGATTTATTTCCTTGTTTATTATTTCCTCTAATAGAATGACATGAGGGCAGAGACTTTGTCTTGCCTAGTGTGTTATCTCTAGAACTGAAAAGAGTACCTGAGATGTAATACATTCTCAATAATATTGGTCCAATAAAGGAATGATTGGAAAGAAGAAGATTGGAAAGAGGAGAGTGGAGGATAGAAGATGTACCTGATATCAATTTATTGCTTCTCAGCTCCAAATTCACCCTTCAGTATCTGCAGCTGTAACTTCTTTGATAAAGTCTGAACCACAGTCTTGTGAAAGGAGCCCTCAGTCCAAGTTTTCACTTCTTTAGGTACTCCCCCATACCTGTAAGAAGAATTATAGACTTTTCTTACATCTTTTATCATAGGTTAGTAATTATTTATATTAAACTTCTGCTTGAAACACTGTGTTGTTTCTATCTCCTGGTTGGACCCAGACTGATTCGGAATGGGTACAAGAAGTTGACTGGTCTCAGGAGGCAGACGCCTGAAGATGGGATTTTGAGATTGTTTGGCCATGCCTTGAGCTTTAGCACAGTGCTGAGCATTTTTGTCAATGGGAAATGGATGCTAGTAATCCATGACTTAGAGTGGCATCACAGTTAATTAAGCTACCAACTGTGGTTGATTGTAATGAAGTGCCAACTGAAGCACATTTCTTGGGAACTCGAGTGGCTGTTACACTTGACCAGATGGAAGTAATGAATTCTATAATGACTAGAATGTGAGATGAAATATTTTTGTGTGTACTTGAGCACTTATATAGAGGAAATAACATTCTTAGCTTCATTATTTCTAAACTTAACTTACAACTTCAAAACCAGAGAGTTTCTCCTAAAAATATCTTATTTCTTGTAGCCACATGACTGATAGTGGTGAAAATGAAATGCAAAATGTTATTGTGTGAGTTGCTGAATTACAATGACAGGTAAATCAATACTCTTGTTAAGTTTCTCATGGGAAAGTGGAAAAGAACAAAATTCTGAAATTTGCAATGGGGACATCTGGTTGGATCTAAATGAAACTGACAGTCTTGAACCCACATACCATTCTGAGACTCCCTTGTTAGTGAAAGTAGCTTGCTCTCCAGTGTTAAAAAAGGCTAGACTTTTCTGCTTTGAAAAGCCTTGTGATAATCACATTTGAACAGATGCCTTGGAAGGGGATGCTTCTTCTTAAGATCTACCACAACTACCCCTGTTGCCACTATACCTGAAACTAATGTCAAATCTCAGCATTTTCCATGTTGGATTTTCTCATCCTCAGCCTATTGACATTTTGAACTGGATAATTCTTTCTTGTGTGGGTTGTCCTGTGTGTCCAGTATATGTAGCAATATCCTGGTGCCTACCCACTAGATACCAGGACATTCCTCCCTCCCTCAGTTGTACAATAAAAGATGTCTCCAGCAATTTTCAAATTTTTCTGGGGGAAAAATAACCATCAGTTGAGAATCACCACTCCAGAGCAAACAGTTATACCATATGAGCTAGGAAGAAATAGCTTATATACTAAAGAAATCATAAGACTTAAGTTAATATATATCAGCAAAAGCCTAGGAAACATGTATGAGAATGGATTCTAAGGTATTAGACCCAAGAAGGCATAATATAACACCAAATTTATTGATATTATTTACAAGAAATTCAAATTTAATATGTTAGCTCATATAGCTGGAGGGCCTCTAAGAGCTTACTTGTGTTGACTGAAACTTGGACTCAGTATTGGCCTACACATAATGAGATTGTGATTCTAGGACCTCTCTGGCATGATGTGTAGGAAAGGATCCAATAGTTTATGAAGACAGTAAAGTTGGACTGGATTTAACATGTGCCATCTATACATCCACCTTCTAATACGTTCCATGAGAAATCCTGGAGGATACTTGCTTCATTGAGACATTACTATTAGTAAGAAAAGTACCTGCATCCTTGAAAAACTCTATGATTGGTCTTTTGTAGGCCAGATATGACTGTAGGGAATGCCAACAACAAGACGGGTTCTCTAATTTCAGTTGAGGTGACATAATCCAGAATAGCAGAAGCTAAATGGCCACACTTTATTGCCAAAGACAAAGTAATCATGCCAACTGCTAAAGGTCAGCAAAGACTTCCCAGAAATAATGTATTTTCTCATAGAGATCTTTAGAAGTGGCTAATTTATCACAGAGTCTCTAGGAATGAAATGAATAGAATTGGAGCCTCCAGGAAACTCCAGGAAAGAAAAATATTCTGTAAAAATAATTTTCTAAATATGTAGCAAAAGAAAACATATTATGATTTTGGGCAATTGATAAAAATGTAGGGAAAAAAATGATTGATCCTGGTATTTGTAATATTCTACTTTGAGCAGCAGAGCTTTAGTAACCTAAATACATTTCCACAGGTACAAACATATTCTGTGGAATAGTGAATAATATGATTTACAAAGAATAGCATATAATATTATATATATATAAATTTTTGAATTCTTGTAATATATTTGTATATCTGTAAAATTATATACATATATGTGTAATAAGATTTTTAAGCTTTTAATAAAAGCTAAATATGTTACTGCTTCTTAAGTGTCTTGGAAGATTTGGAAAATTTGGAGGGTCTGAATTAATAAACTTTTAATAAATAAATAAATTATTTGGAGTGTTCTTAGTGCCAGACTCAGATACAGAGGAAGAAAACATATGGCATAACTTAAGAATTTATTTAATAATAATTCTGGTAGTGGCTGTTGCTTTGAAAGCTTCTGATTTCTGGTTTGAAACCTCAATTAGGGGAAGGAAAATTTTTTGCTTAACCTTAGAAAGTGTTGCTAAAATTATCAAAACATTATTGTACTGGTCAAAAAGTCCACACCTTTATCAATATCAGATTCAGAAATGAGTAGAAGCTGTTTAAGTATGAACTTTCATTGGATGATAATATATACTACTTAGATTATGAATGTATGGGGTGACGAAAATCAAGAAAAGTGTAATCTCATTCACATTAGCAGAAGTTGAAGTTTGGAAGCTGATCAGGTTGGTGAAAGAGATAAAGAATAGCATTGGGAAAAAAAAGAAAAAATCAATTCACTGGGGCAAGTAAGTGCCCACCTGAAATGTATTCAAAATCAAACCATTCACCTAATTATTTTGTAGGTTTTTACAACATTAACCACTTTGTCTTTTTTTGTGTACAACTTCTCTAAAATGAGATGGAATAACATTAATTTATAACATTTTCATTTGCAAATAGAGGAAACAGATACCACATTCTGTTGGTACAGTTGTATATTCACATAGAGCAGTACAACATCATTTTTAACACAAAAAATCTTGATGTACATACCTTATGAAAATCTGACATCTTATTATTTTTCTCCTTTTTGGTTTGTCTTTTTAAAGTAATAAACATGTTCAGAAATGGGGGAGCAAGATGGCAGATGAGTAGGAGACCTGGATTTCGTCTGGTCTCAGGAATTCATCTGGATAGGGATCAAACCACTCTGAATACCTACAAACTCAACAGGAGATCAAAGAAAAGAATAGCAACAACTCTCTCATCAGAAAAGCGACCACTTTCCGGAAGGTAGGACGTGCAGAGAAGTGAATCCAAGGCGATATTCGGGAGGATAGACGGTGGGGGAGGGGGCCTCCGTCCATTGCTTCTGGCAAGTGATAGAACCACAGAGCACAGAATCGGAACTTTTAGAAGTCTGTGGTGCTGAGGGACGTCGCTCCAGTGGCTAAGTGGGGGGTGGAACCCTCGCTGGGACAGTGTGGTCTCAGGACCCTTGGGGTCACAGAAAGACCGGGGGTGCCTGAGTGTGGCAGAGCTCCCAGGTATTGGAGCAGGGAAGCTGGCTGCAGAGACGGAGCCGAGGCATGGGCTCTCAGCTCAGGGTTGCCATAAACCATGATCTAGGGCACAGTCGGGCCACTGCTCCTCCAGCAGAGAACAAACAAGCAGCAGATCCGGGGAGACTCCCCTTCCTCCCCTGGGAGGAGCAGCATGGAAAAGCACCACAGAGATCTGCTGGGTTTGGAGACTCCACACAGGGTTGTGTGCCAGAGATAGAAACACTCGGTCACAGGCCGGGTGAGCACGGAGTGCAGCCGGACCGGGGAGACAGGAGCGATTGACTGCTTTTCTCTGGGGGCGCACTGAGGAGCAGGGCCCTGAATCCTCAGCTCCTCAGGGTTGGAGATTGGGAGGCCGCCATTTTCACTCTCGTCCTCCAAAGCCCTACAGAAAGCTTGCAGGGAACAAAAGCTCCCGAGAGCAAACCTGAGCAGATTACTTAGCCAGGACCAGCAAGGGCGGGGCAATTCCGCCTCCAGAAAAGACATTTGGGAACCACGGCAACAGGCCCCTCCCCCAGAAGATCAGCAAGAACAGCCAGCCAAGACCAAGTTTACCGATCAATGAGAACAGCAGAACTCCAGTGCTAGGGGAATACTGCACATAGAATTCATGGCTATTTTCCCCCTGATTCTTTAGTCTTTCAAAGTTAATTTTTTTAATTTTCTTTTTTTTCATATTCTGTTTTTTTTGAGTTCTTCTTTTTCCCTTATTCAACCAACATCTTATCAATCCCTTTTTTAAAAAACATTTTTATTTTTCATTTTTAGAGTCATATTCTATCCCTTCATAGTAGTTACCCTTATTTTTGGCATATATATGTAAATTAAAATTTTGAGATACAGTTTCTTCTAACAGATCAAAATATACCCTAAATCTCTAGTGTATGACTTTGTTCTAGTCTCCTGCCTGACCACATTCTCTCCCTTTTTTTCCTTTTTTTTAAATCCTCTTCTTTCTTTTTTCAAACAACTTCTCATTTTATCAATTCCTTTTATAAAATTTTTTATAATCTTCATCTTTACAGTCATATTCCATCCCTTCATCATATTAACCCTTATTTATGTACATATATAAGTTTTTCTTTCTTTAAAATTTTGGGAGGCACTTTCTTCTTTTTTTTTTTTAAAGATTTTATTTATTTATTTAACAGAGAGAGACACAGCAAGAGAGGGAACACAAGCAGGGGGAGTGGGAGAGGGAGAAGCAGGTTTCCCACTGAGCAGGGAGCCCGATGTGGGGCTCGATCCCAGGACCCTGGGATCATGACCTGAGCCGAAGGCAGACGCTTAACCATCTGAGCCACCCAGGCACCCGGGAGGCACTTTCTTCTAACAGACCAAAATACACCCAAAGTCTAGTGTGTGGCACTGATCTATGCACCAGCCTGATCATATTTGATCATATTCTGTTTTTTTGTTTGTTTTGTTCTGTTTTTGTTTGTTTTTATCTTTTTCTTTTTCTTTTTCTTTTTCACTTTCTTTTTTCTTTCTTTCCCTTTCTTTTCCCCCAGTTTCAGGTCTTTTCTGATTTGTTTAGAGTATATTTTCTGGGGACATTGTTACCCTGTTAGCATTTTGTTCTCTCATTCATCTATTCTCCTCTGGACAAAATGACAAGATGGAAAAAATCACCTCAACAAAAAGAACAACAGGCAGTACCGACTGCCAAGGACCTACTCAATACGGGCATTAGTAAGATGTCGGAACTAGAGTTCAGAATGATGATTTTAAAGATACTAGCTGGGCTTGAAAAAAGCATGGAGGTTATTAGAGAAACCCTTTCTGGAGAAATAAAAGAACTAAAATCTAACCAAGTTGAAATCAAAAAGGCTATTAATGAGGTGCAATAAAAAAATGGGGGTGCTAACTGCTAGGATAAATGAGGCAGAAGAGAGAATCAGTGATATAGAAGACCAAATGATGGGAAATAAAGAAGATGAGAAAAAGAGAGATAAACAACTACTGGATCACGAGGGCAGAATGTGAGAGATAAGTGACACCATAAGATGAAACAACATTAGAATAATTGGGATCCCAGAAGAAGAAGAAAGAGAGAGAGGGGCAGAAGGTATATTGGAGCAAATTATAGCAGAGAACTTCCCTAATTTGGGGAAGGAAACAGGCATCAAAATCCAGGAAGCACAGAGAACCCCTGCCAAAATCAATAAAAATAGGTCAACACCCCGACATCGAATAGTAAAACTTATGAGTCTCAGAGACAAAGAGAAAATCCTGAAAGCAGCTCGGGAGGAGAGATATGTAACCTACAATGGTAGAAACATTAGATTGGCACAGACCTATCCACAGAGACCTGGCAGGCCAGAAAGGACTGGCAGGATATATTCAGAGCACTAAATGAGAAAAATATGCATCCAAGAATACTATATCCAGCTAGGCTGTCATTGAAAATAGAAGGAGAGATAAAAAGCTTCCAGGACAAACAAAAACTAAAGGAATTTGGAAACACAAAACCAGCCCTACAAGAAATCTTGAAAGGACTCCTCTAAGCAAAGAAAGAGCCTAAAAGCAACGTAGACCAGAAAGGAACACAGACAATATACAGTAACAGTCACCTTACAGGCAATACAATGGCACTAAATTCCTATCTTTCAATAGTTACCCTGAATGTAAATGGGCTAAATGCCCCAATCAAAAGACACAGGCTATCAGATTGGATTAAAAAACAAGACCCATCGATATGCTGTCTGCAAGAGACTCATTTTAGACCAAAGGACCCCCAGATTGAAAGTGAAGGGGTGGAAAACCATTTACCATGCTAATGGACATCAAAAGAAAGCTGGTGTGGCAATCCTTATATCAGACAAATTAGATTTTAAACCAAAGACTGTAATAAGAGATGAGGAAGGACACTATATCCTTCTTAAAGGGTCTATCCAACAAGAAGATCTAACAATTGTAAATATCTATGCCCCTAACATGGGAGCAGCCAATTATATAAGACAATTAATAACAAAAGCAAAGAAACACATTGACAACAATACAATAATAGTGGGGGACTTTAACACCCCCCTCACTGAAATGGACAGATCATCTAAGCAAAAGGTCAACGAGGAAATAAAGACCTTAAATGACACTCTGGACCAAATGGCCTTCAAAGATATATTCAGAACATTCTATCCCAAAGCAACAGAATACACATTCTTCTCTAGTCCCCATGGAACATTCTCCAGAATAGATCACATCCTAGGTCACAAATCAGATCTCAAATGGTACCAAAAGATGGGATCATTCCCTGCATATTTTCGGACCACAACGCTTTGAAACTAGAACTCAATCACAAGAGAAAAGTCGGAAAGAACTCAAATACATGGAGGCTAAAGAGCATCCTACTAAAGAATGAATGGGTCAACCAGGAAATTAAAGAAGAATTTAAAAAATTCTTGGAAACCAATGAAAATGAAAACACAACTGTTCAAAATCTTTAGGATACAGTGAAGGCAGTCTTAAGAGGAAAGTATATAGCAATATAAGCCTTCCTCAAGAAACAAGAAAGGTCTCAAATACACAACCTAACCCTACACGTAAAGGAGCTGGAGAAAGAACAGCAAATAAAGCCTAAACTGAGAAGGAGAAGAGAAATAATAAATATCAGAGCAGAAATCAATTGTATATAGCAATACAAGCCTTACTCAAGAAACAAGAAAGGTCTCAAGTACACAACCTATCCCTACACCTAAAGGAGCTGGAGAAAGAACAGCAAATAAAGCCTAAACCCAGCAGGAGAAGAGAAATCATAAAGATCAGAGTAGAAATCAATGAAATAGAAACCAAAAGAACAGTGGAACACATCAATGAAACTAGGAGCTGGTTCTTTGAAAGAATTAACAAGATTGATAAACCCCTGGCCAGACTTATCAAAAAGAGAAGAGAAATGACCCAAATCAACAAAATCACGAATGAAAGAGGAGAGATCACAACCAACACCAAAGATATACAAACAATTATAAGAACATATTATAAGCAACTCTATGCCAGCAAATTCGATAACCTGGAAGAAATGGATGCATTCCTAGAGATGTATCAACTACCAAAACTGAACCAGGAAGAAATAGAAAACCTGAACAGACCTATAACCACTAAGGAAATTGAAGCAGTCATCAAAAATCTCCCAACAAAGAAAAGCCCAGGGCCAGATGGCTTCCCAGGGGAATTCTACCCAACACTTAAAGAAGAATTAAACTTCTGAAACTGTTCCAAAAAATAGAAATGGAAGGAAACTTCCAAACTCATTTTATGAGGCCACCATTACCTTGATCCCCAAACCAGACAAAGACCCCATCAAAAAGGAGAATTACAGACCAATATCCCTGATGAACATGGATGCAAAAATTCTCACCAAAATACTAGCCAATAGGATCCAACAGTACATTAAAAGGATTATTCACCATGACCAAGTGGGATTTATCCCTGGGCTGCAAGGTTGGTTCAACATCCGCAAATCAATCAACGTGATACAATACATTAACAAAAGAAAGAACAAGAACCATATGATCCTCTCAATAGATGCAGAAAAACCATTTGACAAAGTACAGCATCCTTTCTTGATCAAAACTCTTCAGAGTGTAGGGATAGAGGGTACATACTTCTATACCATAAAAGCCATCTATGAAAAACCTACAGCAAATATTATTCTCAATGGGGAAAAACTGAGAGCTTTCCCCCTAAGGTCAGGAATGCAGCAGGGATGTCCACTATCACCACTGCTATTCAGCATAGTATTAGAAATCCGAGCCACAGCAATCAGACAACAAAAAGAAATAAAAGGCATCCAAATTGGCAACGAAGAAGTCAAACTCTCACTCTTTGCAGATGATATGATACTTTATGTGGAAAACCCAAAAGACTCCAGCCAAAAACTGCTAGAACTCATACAGGAATTCAGTAAAGTGGCAGGATATAAAATCAGTCAACAGAAATCAGTGGCATTCCTATACACCAACAACAAGACAGAAGAAAGACAAATTAAGGAGTTGATCCCATTTACAACTGCACCCAAAACCATAAGATACCTAGGAATAAATCTAACCAAAGAGGCAAGGGATCTGTACTCAGAAAACTATAGAATACTCATGAAAGAAATTGAGGAAGACACAAAGAAATGGAAAAACGTTCCATGCTCATGGATTGGAAGAACAAATATTGTGACAATGTCAAAGCTACCTAGAGCAATATACACATTTAATGCAATCTCTATCAAAATACCATCAATTTTTTTCAAAGAAATGGAACAAACAATCCTAAAATTTGTATGGAACCAGAAAAGACCCCGCATAGCCAGAGGAATGTTGAAAAAGAAAAGCAAAGCTGGTGGCATCACAATTCCAGACTTCCAGCTGTATTACAAAGCTGTCGTCATCCAGACAGCATGGTACTGGCACAAAAACAGACACATAGGTCAGTGGAACAGAATAGAGAGCCCAGAAATGGACCCTCAACCCTATGGTCAACTAATCTTCGACAAAGCAGGAAAGAATGTCCAATAGAAAAAAGACAGTCTCTTCAACAAATGGTGTTGGGAAAATTGGACAGCCACATGCAGAAGAATGAAACTGGACCATTTCCTTACTCCACACACAAAAATAGACTCAAAATAGATGAAAGACCTCAGTGTGAGACAGAAGTCCATGAAAATCCTAAAGGAGAACACAGGCAGCAACCTCTTCGACCTCAGCCGCAGCAACTTCTTCCTAGACACATCGCCAAAGGCAAGGGAAGCAAGGGCAAAAATGAACTATTGGGACTTCATCAAGATAAGAAGCTTCTGCACAGCAAAAAAAAACAGTCAACAAAACCAAAAGACAACCGACAGAATGGGAGAAGATATTTGCAAATGACATCTCAGATAAAGGGCTAGTATCCAAAATCTATAAAGAACTTCTTAAACTCAACACCCAAAGAACAAAGAATCCAATCAAGAAATGGGCAGAAGACATGAACAGACATTTTTCCAAAGAAGACTTCTAAATGGCCAACAGACACATGAAAAAGTGTTCAACATTGCTCGGCATCAGGGAAATCCAAATCAAAACCTCAATGAGATACCACCTCACACCAGTCAGAATGGCTAAAATTAACAAGTCAGGAAATGACAGATGTTGGCGGGGATGCGGAGAAAGGAGAACCCTCCTACACTGTTGGTGGGAATGCAAGCTGGAGCAGCCACTCTGGAAAACAGTATGGAGGTTCCTCAAAAAGTTGAGAATAGAGCTACCATATGATCCAGCAATTGCACTACTGGGTATTTACCCCAAAGATACAAATGTAGGGACCCAAAGGGGTATGTGCACCCCGATGTTTATAGCAGCAATATCCACAATAGCCAAACTATGGAAAGAGCCAAGATGTCCATCGACAGATGAATGGATAAAGAAGATGTAGTACATAAATACAATGAAATATTATGCAGCCATCAAAAGGAATGAGATCTTGCCATTTGCAATGACATGGATGGAACTGGATGGTTATGCTGAGCAAAATAAGTTAATCAGAGAAAGACATGTATTATATGATCTCACTGATATGAAGAATTCTTAATCTCAGGAAACAAACTGAGGGTTTCTGGATTGGTGGGGCGTGGGAGGGATGGGGTGGCTGGGTGATAGACATTGGGGAGGGTATGTGCTATGGTGAGTGCTGTGAATTGTGCAAGACTGTTGAATCACAGATTTGTACCTCTGAAACAAATAATACAATATATGTTAAAAAAAAAAAAGAAGATAGCTGGAGGGAAGAATGAAGGGAGGAAATTGGAGGAGGAGATGAACCATGAGAGATGATGGACTCTGAGAAACAAACTGAGGGTTCTAGAGGGGAAGGTGGTGGGAGGATGGGTTATCCTGGTGATGGGTATTAAAGAGGGCACATTCTGCATGGAGCACTGGGTGTTATACACAAACAATGAATCATGGAACACTACATCAAGAACAAATGATGTAATGCATGGTGATTAACATAACAATAAAAAATTTTTAAAAATAAAGTAATAAACATGTTCAAGATTTTAACAAAAGAAAGCCATAAAGGTTCTTGACTAGCTGAAGACAATTCAGAACAGTTGTTACCTGAATCATCACGTCCTCAAGGCTAGCAGTTGATTCTTTGCTTTTCCAAATCATTTTTATTAAAAACGCTCCAACCATCAGCTTTCCAAAATCTCTATAACAAGCCCAAGAGCAAGGTGTTAAGGTGAAAAAAAACAATTGAGGTACTTTTTCTTTTTTGGGGGGGCGGTAGTGTGTATGTGCTTTTATTTAGCACGCTGGGACAACATGGTTCTATAAATTTCTATTCCTTCCAATGTTTATTTATTTATTTATTTTTATTTATTTTTAAAGATTTTATTTATTTGACAGACAGAGAGAGAGAACACAAGCAGGGAAAGTGGCAGGCAGAGGGAGAGGGAGAAGTAGGCTCCCTGCTCAGCAGGGAGTCTGATGTGGGGCTTGATCCTAGGACCCTGGGATCACGAGCCAAAGGCAGATGCCTAACCATCTGAGCCACCCAAGCACCCGTCCTTCCATTGTTTTTTAAAGAAAGAAATAATTTTAGTGGATAATCATAATTGATATATACAAATATATTTAGACAAATACATTCTAAGAATATCCCTTCTTTCCTTCTTTTTTGCTTCATGAATTCTTTGTTTTCTTCTTCAAAATTCTAGGACAAGTACTATGAACTTTCTCATCCTTTTGATTAATCAAGTATAGGTTAAAGCCAATTTTTGTGTTTGCATTTGTGTGACAGGTACTGCTTTTTCTGGAAGATACGTAGACGAATGTTCCTAGGAAAAGGAAAGAGAAAGAATGGGGCCAGTGAGGAGAACAGAAGACTTGGAGAAGAGATAGAGAAGCAGATAATTGCATGCAGCGTGCAGAAACTGGCTTCAAATTGGTGAAGCAGAGAATAATGGGTATGTGAGTTTGAGGTAATGAGAGCTAATTTATCTTTCTAAAAGATAGTATGTCTTTTGTTGATATACATAGGTTATCCAGAGCTGCTGTTAGTATCGAGTGGAATAAAGCCCCATCCCAGATACCCTCCCTCCCCCTACCATGAATTTTTTGTGGATGCCTTTGAAGTTTTCTCTTTAAACTATTTGACTGTCCCAGATGACAGTATTTTTTAAAGATTTTTTTTTTTTTTTTGAGAGAGAGAATGAGAGACAGAGAGCATGAGAGGGAGGAGGGTCAGAGGGAGAAGCAGACCCCCCGCCGAGCAGGGAGCCCGATGCGGGACTCGATCCTGGGACTCCAGGATCATGACCTGAGCCGAAGGCAGTCGCTTAACCAACTGAGCCACCCAGGCGCCCCCAGATGACAGTATTAAAGTATCGATCCTTCAGTGTGTTCAAAGAAAAAAATACAAATGATTAAGAAATTTAATTTAGCCAAATTATCTGATACATAAATTCTTTGAAGTTTCTTTATATACAATTAGACTGCCTCAAAATAACTTGATCTTTTATTTTTAAAAATATTCATTTATTAATATTAGAGAGAGAGAGTGCACGAGCAGGGTGAGGGGCAGAGAGAGAGAGAGAGAGAGAGCATCTCAAACAGATTCCCTGCTGAGTGCAGAGACCCATGCAGAGCTCAATCCCATGACCCTGAGATCATGACCTGAGCCAGAGGCAGAAGCTTAACTGACTGAGCCACCCACGCGTCCCATAACTTGGTCTTTTAAATCTTGAGCATTTAAAGTGTTAAGTGGGAAAAAACACTTAAAAATTGAAGTTACTCAAATTATAAGATATATTATTTCAAAAACATATTAAGGCTTCAGATACTCTGTGCATTCTGAACATATTTCTCCCTTTAATACCTACACAGATGTACAGAGACTTATCCAGCAAAAAGAAAAAAGAAAAAAAGAGGATGTGAAGTTTTCTTTGCTTTAAACATAGTCAACTCTACTAGCCCAAACTAAATAAGATGGTGTCATGAGAGTTATGTAGTATATCATGGGGGTGTTAGTGCACATGGCTGGAAGCCTCCAAAATCTCTGGTGTGGGGCATGGGGCTGGGGAGGTTTCTACTTGGTGCTCTGTTGGTCTGGTGAAACTGGTCTGACTCCCCTCCCTCCCTTCTTAGTACCTAATATTCTCAGGGTGTCTTTAAAGTTTCTGCATGCACTTGGTCAATTTCCTATTGCTTAGGAAGGTCTTTTTGTTGTTCTCTGTTTTATTTGGCTGTGTTTGATCTTACTCTATCAGTTTTAGCAAGACTACATTCATCTGTTGTTCTGTTGGTGCTTCTGGAGCCACGATTGCTGTGATGGAAGGGGACTTCCTGAGAATACTTCTTGTTCTTCTGCTTCAGCAGAGATAGTCTTCCTGATCTTGTGCTGTGCAGTTTGGCTGGTAAAGAAATGCATGATAATTAGGAGGACATGACAAATTCTGCACTGTTTAAGGCTTGCAGTTCAATCATGGTTTTGCTGTCCTTGCTGGCTCACAGGGCCACGCTGATATGAACTTTGAGTTTTACCCTTTCTTGGGTTAAACTCGTTTCTTCTCTGAGTTTCTTTGGATGATAATGATGATGAAGAAATGGACTGACCTAGTCAGGGGGAATGGAAAGGAGTTTTGGGAGCAGATAGCAAAGGAGAGGCAGGGGTATGGGTAAGGATCCTCCAGCCACAGATTTTGGAGACAGCATCGACATCCCTTTCAAAAGATACCAAGTGCATGAGGTTCAACCCTGAGATCAGATTGACATGTTGATTAATAGCCAGCATATCATTTCCAAAGGTTTTATACAGATTCTTAATAATCTCTGCCTTATCAGAGATAAGTGGTGTGGGCCTCAATTATGTTCTTCAAGATGATTTTTTTCAAGGTTTTAAATGTCCACATCTTGAAGCAGTGAGGTTACCTTGGTCCCTGAATCATGTTTAATTTTCTTTAAGTTTCTTCCTCTTGATACATCTTCTGCCCAGGCAACGGTAGGCTGATATTTCCAGAGGAATTTCTTCAGCTAGTTTGATCTCATTAGCCCTTTCTGAATGATTTCAAGACATTGAGGCATGCTTCAGAGATTCTATCTGGGGTGATGTTTCCTCCATCACCTTGGATGGTGACAGACTTCCCTGAATCCTAGAATCCTCCTCTTTATGGATGTCCACACCAGAGAGATTTGTTTTAAAACTATTTTTACTAGCCATGTTTTCTAATAATTGCACAAACCAGTCTGTGAGGCCCAGGATCTACAGAGAAAAAGCAATCTGTTTGAAATAAGATCCCCTGTGGGGAAATTCTTGTTCCTTGAAGGAGGATGTGCTGATGGGGCAAAAGGAACTCACTAATTTACTCAGGATGTAGGAAATCTGGACAGAGTTGTTCTCAAACTGATGAATGCTTACCTACTCAATGGATATTTTTACATCTTTATTCACTGCACATATTATAATAACAATGGCAGTTTCTGTATTAGAAACTGTATCAAGTATAGACTTGATCCCCATTTTTTATTGTTCCATACTGTGCCAAAAGTCCATGGAACACCTACGAAGGCAGGTAAGGAGAGCTTGTCTTTTTTTTTTTTTTTTAGGATTTAAAAAACTGCTTTATTAAGTTATACTTTATATACAACAAACTGAATATATTTAATGTTGTTGATTTAGCATGTTTTAACATAGGTATGTACTCATGAAATTATCAACCACAATCAAAATGATAAACATATTCATCGCCTCAAAAAGTTTCCTTGTGCCATTTTTGAATCTAAATTTTTTTGCCCTTTAACTTTAGGGGATTGAGAAATCAACTCTCATAATTCCCAATGTAATTCCACATTATCCAAGAGAGTGTGAATAGAACAAATGACATAATTCTGACAGAAGTAGCTAGACTTGAGCAGGACTCATTCAGCCAAAGGCAGCTTCCTATCTTGGACTCCTTGTCTCCTTTTCTGTTCTTTCTTTTTTTTTTTGTCTCATTGTTCTTATTTTTGTTGTTGTTCTCCTTCTTCTCTTCCTCTTCTACTTTCTCCTCCTTCTCTTCTTCTTCTTCCTCCACTTTTTCTTTCTCTATCTTCTCCTCTGTGCACCTCTCATCCTGGTCTTCTGCCTATCCACTGCCACCTCCCCCCAACCCAGCCTAGCTCTCCCCCAGAGCAGAAGAAAACTCTTTCTATATTTTATACTATATGAATACTAGATGCTCAAATCTATTTGAAAAAGAGAAATTTAAAGTACCATACTTTAAAAAAAAAAAAAAAGTAAGTACCATGCTTTCCAGAAGCAAGCACTCCTAATACTAATTTGAGCAAATGGTATCGTTCTCTCCATATAGTTTTGCAATGAGTTATATTTGCTTCACTATATCTAGTATACTGTATCTTATCACTATACATAGCACTAACCCATTTTTAATCTTTAAATGCCTGGGTAACGTTCAGTCAGTTTCCTGTCAAATAATCTTTTTGCATTAAACAGTGCTGCTACTAAAATCCTTAAACATATATCTTTGTATGTGTGTATCTACTGTAACCAATGGAACCCACTGTTGCATGGAAATATAAATTTTATGAAAATATTTTTTTGATAAATTTAGCAATTTTCCCTCAAAAATGTTGCACAAATTTATACTCTAGCAACATGATAATAATATGAAATATCATTTCAAAAAATAAAATTATCAAACTACATATGGCCAGTACAACATAATAATTTTGGTTAATATAAAATATTTTGAACATTAGAAAATGTTTCAGACATTTACAAAAGCAAGCCATCCAGCAACTTCACTTTAATAAGGATTTCATTTTTGAAAAGGCAGATGAACCTGGGTGAATGTTTATACTTATTGACCTTAAATACCTAAGGGCTGAGATTTGTTGGAATGTTTTGATGAAACAGATTTGTCTTCATTTTTGCTTTTTGGAAAAATGACATTGTGGTGTAGGCAAATTTTAGAAAGGATTTTGGGAGGAAAGAAAGAGTTTAGGCTTATAGAAAAGAGGTTTTGGTTTGTAGTAATAACTGAGCAAAAAGTCAGACATGAGAGTGAGACACATATACTCTGGAAGTTAATTAGCAATTACTTGCTAGACTGGAAAATTTGATTGGGAATAATCAGGCAAAGAAAACAATAGTTTTGGTAGGCAGGTTTGAATTTTTCCATACCTTGTAGAAAATATTTAGAAGTTCATATGTAGAACAAAAAGAAGTTGAAAGCCACTGTGTCTTTCTAAGAGAGGGAATGATGTTATCCAAACAACACTTACGGAAGATTATTCTAGCAGCTGTGTTGGACTTCTTTAGTTGCCTTTCAGTTTATTGCCTGATTGCAAGTAACATTTTAAAAGAAACATATGGGAAGTTGATCTAAAATGTCTCATCTGTAAAAAGCCATAACATACTGGTAAAGTATATGGTATATATATTTTAAGACAAATTAAACATTCGAATAATGTGATTATAATCCATGCCCCTCAGAATAGTGAAGTAACCCAGGCAGTGTTTCTACAAATTTCTTCCTAAATTACATGTATAATAAATAAATTATGCTCGCAAATATGCTCCAAACATTGAGCAGGTGCCTGATATAGACCTCTTTTCCATTTTCAAAGCAGTGAAATTTCTTGAATTACTTTCCATGGATTCATTTAGAAGGAAATACCATAGGAATAATTTTGCTTTATTTGAGTCCTCCCCACAATTTTGGAAATGACTGTCCTGAGTCTGGACAGGAATACAACTTATGGAGGGCTATTTAATTAAATGTATTTACACCTTTAAAAATGCTTATAACTATTGGTTATGGGGTGAATTGTGTACCCTCAAAAGTTCATTTGTTGAAGTTCTAATCCTCAGTACTTCAAATGTGACTGTATTCAGAGATAGGATATTTAAAGAGGTAATTAAGTTAAAATGATGTCATTAGGGTGAGCCCTAATAAAATATGACTGGTGTCTTTACAAGAAGATATTTGGACTCATGGACGATGGAAGACAATATGAAAACATGGGAAGGAGATGGTAATCTACAAGCCAAGGAGAGGGGCCTGGAACAGATCCCTCCTTCTCAGCCTCAGAAGGAACCAACTCAGTAGACACTTTGATTCTCAGATTTCCAGCTTCCCAAATTGTGAGACAATACATTTCTGTTGTTTAAACCACTGCTCTGTGGTATCTTGTTTTGGCTCTAGAAAGCTAATAAAATGCTATAACTAATCCCAATTCTAAATGTTCTAAATAAATGTGAAGGATATTAAACAAATCTGTTTAACAGAATTTATTATAGTGCTATTTAGAATACTGACAAATGAAATTAACTTGTGAAATTCACTGTATAGAAGTATGGTTATATAATTTCTGAAACAAACTTATAAAACCATTAAAAATATTTTAAAAGAGTGCTTAATGACATAGGAAAATGATTTAAAATGCTAAATGGAAAAGCAGTTGATTACATTATTTACACAATGATCCTACTTTAGTAAAAATATTTTAATTGCTTTTGTTTAGACAAAAAAGTAGAAATAAATCTATCAAAAGGTAACATGCTGATATTATTTCTTAGCGGTGATATTTATTTTCTTCTCTTAATCTTTCTGCACTTTTATATGTCTACTTGAAAATGTATTTTTAACATTATAAAGTATTCTTATTTAGATAAAAATAAACAGAAATGGAAAACAAGCAATTAAGATTGAAATAATTATTATTATTCTATCTCAAAGTTCAGCAAACCTCTCTCCTGCCATCTACGGTCTTCCACCTCATCCAGGGAATTTTTAAACTTCAGCTACTGTACTGTTCAGTTTTAGAATGTTCATTTCTTACAATTTCTATTTCTCTGTTGAGATTCTCCATCTGTTGACTTGTGAGCATATTTTTTCCTTTAAGTTCTTGAACCTATTAATAATAGCTGCTTCAAAGTCACTGCCTGCTGATTCCTATGCTTGACTATGCTTGCCATTCACTTTCGGTCATTATTTTTTATATCTACTAGTTTTTTTTATAACATGTTCCACATGTTACTTGGGTGAATGTACACTGGAGAAAGGGGAATATGCATACATTGAGGAATATTAGATACAGGGTATGAATTGACATTGATATTTGGAAACTTAAAGTTTCATTAAGTTTCTTTCTTTAGAATGGAGACTTTAGGGTGTGATGTAATAAATGGGATGCTGGCCTAAAGTCAAACTTGCAGTATTTCCACTATGCTTGTGGACACACCCAGTACCCATTTCCTAAGTCTCTGAATGTATAATTTGAATTGATATGCTTGGCAATTGGAGTAATCCCCACATTTGTTCTTTGGACTATTGGGAAGAGCTGTAACAGTGGAAAAGGCCAAATGGAAACCTCTGATACATTCCATGCCCTCTCCCCCCCACCAAAATAGTAGACTAAAAACAATATCATATTTCGTGAGAGATGGTAGAGATTAATGTAACAATTAAAGACCTAAAAGACGCAGGTGTAGTTGTCCCTTTCATTATCTATTTAACTAGACAGGTTTGGTCCCAATAGAAACCAGATGGGGGCTAGAGAATGACCATACATTTCAATTGCAGGTACCATGATGGAGTTGGTATGATTGTTAGAACAGATGAATACTATCTCAAGCATATGGTATATGGCTAAAAATTTGCCAAATGCATCCTTTCCTGTTCTAATTTGCAAAGAAAACCATACATAGTTTGCATTCACATGTGATGGACAGTAATATTGATTTACATTTTGCCTCAGTACTGCTAATACTCCCACCCAATGGCATGAAATAGCCCAAAAATATCTCGACTGCCTGGACATCTCACAGACCATCATGCTGATAAATTACATCAATGACATCATGCTGATTGGTCCAGATAAATAAGAGATGGCTAACAACAGAAGACCTTGGTAAGGCACTAATATTCCAGAAGATGAAATGTAAACTCCATGAAGATTCAGGGACCACTTCAGGGAAGACTTTGGATTTATAGTGGTCAGGGGCATGCCACAATTTTCCTCCAAAGAGAAAGACAAATCCCCGAATCTTCCACCTCCTACCACAAGGTAGGAAGCACATCACCTAGTAGGCCTCTTTGGTGCTAGAGGCAATAGATTTCACATATAGGTTTATTTTTCTGGTCTATATACTGGGTGACACAGAAGGCTGCCACATTTGAGTGGGGTCTGGAGCATTAAGGATTGCAAAGTGAGTCCAAACTATAATACAAGCTACCTTGCTTTTTGGATCATACGATCTGGCAGATAGACTCTATGATTTTGGAGGTGTAAGATGCACTATGGGGTTTATGGAAAGCCCCAGTAGAAAAAATGATACTGCCGCTATTGGGGTAATGGGGCAAGATCTTGCCATTCACAGTAGAAAATTAAATGCCTTTGAGAAACATTTCCTGTCATGTTACTGGGTCCTGGTAGAAACAGAACATTTGACCATGGGTCATTAAATGACCATGCATCTGGAACTGTCCAGTATGAGTTGACTTCCACTGGATCCATCAGGTCATAAAGTAAGATGAGCCTAGAATCAGTTCATCAAAAATCAATTCATCATCATAATCAGTTCATCATAAATTGGAAATGGTATATTTGGAATTGAGCCTGAGCATGACATCATTGAGTTTATCAGCAAATTATCCAAGAGAGGCACCATATTTTTTAACTACATAGATAAGCAACCCTATTGCTGATATGGCAGAGAAGGTCTCTGCAGTAATCACATATATTTCTTTGGACAGAAAATATAAGATATGCTAAGTTCCAAGGACATAGGGTCCTATTCCACTAGTTTTGGGTAGAGGAACTGGAAGAATTCCTTGGGGATCAGCACAAATGAACTTTCCCTCCGTATTCAGGAGGAGGTTGTACAAGGGCAAGACTTGGCTGCCCTGTGTGAAAGATTCTTGTTGCCTGCAATACCCCTGGACTGAGGAAGGCTGCTTTCTTCATGCAAGGGGCTGCTGTGGCAATTGCAGAAAGCACCACCTGGGACAGCATGGTCAGTGAAGGTCCATACAGCAATGTCCGTGTCCTAGTGACAGGCTTCCATCAAACACATCCAGGATGCAACTGATCTGGAGAAGTCATAGCAGGCACTGGTTCAAAAGTGCCATTACCTTTTTGACGTCCGGTGGAATAACACTGCTATGACATTGGAGCTTACTTACCAGGAATGGCTGCATAGAGTATACAAGGAGGTAAAAAAAAAAAAAACCACTTGGACTATCATATCTGTACAACATGATGCATCGAAAGGAACAAGAGCACATGATAAACTGGGTGAAAAAACATGTGGTGCAGAGTCTCTACACAGCAGGAAAAGGAGACAATTGTCAAGTACACTGCAGATCTAAAGCTGCTGGCAAAGAAGGCTCAAACACAGCCAGTTCTGTAAATGTATCTATCCCAGTGGAGACAGCTAGAAGCAATTGACTAAGGAAACCAGTCCATGTGACAAAAATCTTTCTGCATTGCTATATACTGAAGTTACACTTAACCCATATGGTGAGAGAATTAAAACCATCTATTGGCCAGTGAGGTGTTTTTCATCCTTCTTGTTCTGTATTTTGAGTTGTTCCATGATCACTTTTGAATAAACAGTTTGCTTTTAATAAAATTTTGTTGCCTGACCAAAAAAAAAAAAAAAAAAAAGCCAGAGGTATAGATTCCAGATGGGTTGACTTGATATGTGAGTGTAAGTTGAAAATGGACAGTGGCTCTAGTATAGCCACATTCAGAGGGAACCTTGAAAAAGAGTGAAAAAGAAACACCTTCTCAGTGGGCAGAGCTACAAGCCATGGACCTTGCCATTCACTATATGCAGGATAAGTGATGTGAGATGAGAATCTAGAGATCTGGGGAAGTGACCTGATGTTGTAGAATAATTAAGAAACTTGAGAGGTGCCTGGATGGCTCAGTTGGTTGAACGGCCGGCTCTTGATTTTGGCTCAGATCATGGTCTCAGGGTCCTGGGATCGAGCCCCACATCAGACTCATGCTTAGCAGGGAGTCTGCTTCAGGATTATCTCCCTCTGCCTCTCCCCCCACCTCTCTCTAAAAACAAATAAATAAATCTTTTTTAAAAAGCCAGAGACAAAGAGGTCTGGGGGAGAGGCATGTGAATGGATATATGCTTGGGGTTGTGGAGTGTGAAGATTCTTGAATCTCATGTTAATGGCCATCAGAAAGCATCTAACATGAAGGAGGCACTGAACAGCAAAGCAGACAAAATGACTCATCCAGTTGAAAACAGGCTTTGTCACTAGATGCTCCAGAATTGGAGATATGAATAGAGAGGCCACAGTGACAGAGGTAGAGGCTACATATGCTGGTACCAAGGTACGTACTTCCACTTAACTAAAGACAATCTAGATTGTTATTGTCCCTGAATATCCAGTATGTCAGCAACAGAGACCAGTGCTAAGCTCTCCATATGTCACTATTCCTTGAGGAGACTAACTGGTCACATGATGGCAAGTCAACTACATTGGGCTCCTTCCATCCTGGAAGGCTCAGGAGTTCATCTTCCATGGATAGATATCTAATCCAGGAATATGTCTGCTTTTCCTGCCTTTAGAACCTCAGTCAATACCACTATGCAAGGACCATTGAATGCTTAATTCACAGACAGAGAATCACACATAGCATTTGACTAGGAAGTCTACTTTATATCAGAAATGTGGGAGTAGGCTCATGACCATGAGATCCATTGGTTATGTTATATATATTATATATTGCATCATCCAGAAGCAGCTGGTCTCAGAGAGTGCTAAATTGGTTTTATAAATGCATAGCTTATGAACCAGCTTGGAGGTAACATTCTAGAAAATAGAGTACTATCGTTCAGATTGCAATATGTACACTAAATCAGGGGCTTATATGTAAATATACATATCTGTCTGTCTATGGGGAGAGAGACAGAGAGAAAGACAGGGCAAGGGAGGGCTCACAAAGTTCTCCCCAACATAATCCAATCATGGCAAATGAAATGTTCAACATGGGCCAAGCAGAAGAGAATCTGGATGATAGCTTTTGTGTATGACTTTGGAATCATCTTTGACTTGTCTGGCACCTCACTTGTGTGGTCACCAAATCCTGGCAATGTTTCCTCAGTTCCTTTATTCTTGCTGCCACTTTCCTTACCAAATCTCATGTAGACTAAAGCCATTAGCTCAGTGGTTCACAACCTGTTTGGCACAACACAATCATTGATTCAGTGGTGTGCTAACACATCAGTATTTTTTAAAGTCCCTAAGGTACCTCTAAAGTGCAGTCAAAGTTGAGAAACATTGTTAATTGACTTCTCTGCCTCTGGTCTCTACCTTCTTTAAGCCCTCTTTTACAATAATGATTTATTTTTGTAACACAGAGATTTTTAAATATAACTATTCTGTTTAAAACATTTAATTTGCTTTCAATAGTCAGAAAAGTTCCAAACTCTAAATATACATTTAAAGTTTTCAAGCTTCTGAATCTAATCAACATTTTCAGTTTAATATGTTCTCTTATACAGTCTAGGTCTCAGACTGGAGCACTCACCGCTGCTGGAACATGCCATTCATTCATTCTCATGCCTAGTCTGTACCATGGATTCTCATACTCTGGTGTGCATTATAGAGTATGGAGAAGAGCTGATTAAAAATGCAAATTCCAAGTTCCTATACTGCATTATGACCCAAACCTTACTGCTACAACACAACCATGTACTTTATAAAATCTTAGTTTACTATGCATTGCGGAAGTGACAGAAGTAAGGGAATTACCAAGGGCACCCCCTACAGGGGGGAAATAATATATTTGCTGCTTCTGATGTGGGGTCAGTGAGCAGCAAGCAAATGAGAACTGCGAAGCTTCCCTGAAGGTAAATGCCAATATTAGCACTGCCATCAGGAAAGTCTTGAGCAGGCCTCAGAGGAAATATTGCTGAACCATAGGCTCTTGCATTAACTGGAGGCTCTAGAAAGAAATTTAGGTAGTTTCAGGTGGATAAGTCTCCTTGTCATTAAGCGCTAACTTCAAGGAAAAGGACCTGAAACTTAGACTCTTATATTAGAAAGGGACTCTAGAAAGAACTTGAACTGATTTCAGGTTGATAATCTCCTACTACATAATTTGATGAAGAAGAGAAGACAGGGTTGGTACTATGAAGAAACTTAGGCTTCAACAGTAGAAAGAAAGAAATATGATCTGCTCTAATAGGAGAAGCTGAATGCTCACAACATGCTATGGTCGCACAGAGGCATCTAAGATTCTTACAAATTAAGTTCAAGCAAACATGAGCTCTTAATCAAAGATCCCCAAGCATGCCAGAAAACAAACCATTGTGTATGAATCAATAGAAACAACCAATAGTAGATTTGTTCCCAGAGATTTCAGGTATTGATATTGTGAGGATCAAAGTATAAAATTTCTGCAAATGAAATGTTTAAGACAATAGTGGAGGCAATCACAAACATGCAGAGAGTAACAAAAACATGAGTGGATGTTTCAAAGGGGGCCAAATTGAAATTTTAGAAATAGAAAATGTAATTTTGAAGTTAAAAACCAAAGGGGAATGTTTAATAGATGAGATTGAGCTGAAGTGAGAATTAGTGAGTGGCCAAATAGGTCTGAAGAAATTCAGAATAAAGTACAGAGACTAAGAAGATGAAAAATAGGAACAATAAGTTCCAAATATAAAGGATAGAATGAGACATCATATAATTAATTGAAATCCTAGAAAAAAAGAATGAATGAGAGGAAATTTTGCAGATTGTTACTGACACTTCTGCAGATTGATGAAAAATATGAATCTACCAGCCGTCAACAAGAGCACAGATAAATTGTGTTAAATTCACATAATGAAATATTATGAAGCAGTGAAAATGAACAACTATACAAATCAACATAAATGATCCTTAGTAACAATGTTGAATTAAAAAAAAAAACAAGTAGCAGGAGATAATGTACATAATTATTCCATTCTTATAAAGTTCATTGGTACCATTCCTTTAATTACATTACTGAATTTGATTTGTTCCTATTTGAGGATTTTTGTATCCACGTTCCTGAGGGATTTTGGTCAATAATTTTCTTTTGTTATGATGTCTTTTCTGATTTTGGTATTAGGGTCATGCTGGCCTCATAGAATGAGTTAGGAGGTTCCCTCTGCTTATATATATATATTTTAAAGATTTTATTTATTTGACAGAGAGAGATACAGCGAGAGAGGGAACACAAGCAGGGGAAGTGGGAGAGGGAGAAGCAGGCTTCCCACAAGCAGGGAGCCCGATGTGGGGCCCGATCCCAGGACCCCGGGATCATGACCTGAGCCGAAGGCAGACGCTTAGTGACTGAGCCACCCAGGCATCCCTCCCTCTGCTTATATTTTCTGGATGAGATTTTAGAAGCTTGGTATCATTCTTTCCTCAATGTTTGGCAAGCTTTACCAGTGAAAGCATCTGAGCCTGGTACTTTGTTTTGGTAGATTATTATTTTTTAAAAGATTATTTATTTGTTTATTTGTCAGAGAGAGAGAGAGCGCACACACAAGCTGGGGGAGTGGTAAGCAGAGGGAGAAGCAGGCTCTCCACTGAGCAAGGAGCCCAATGTGGGACTCGATCCTAGGACCCTGGGATCATGACCTGAGCTGAAGGCAGACACTTAACACACTGAGTCACCCAGGCATTCCTGTTTTGGTAGATTATTAATTGTTGATTCAATTTCTACGATGTAGGCCTATTCAGTTTATTTGTTTGTTTATTTATTCAGTTTATTATTTATTGTTTATTTCTTCTTATGAATGTTTTAGTAGATTTTTGTCTTTCAAGGAATTGGTCCATTTCATATAAGTTATCAAATTTGTGGGCTTAGAATTGCTCATAATATTCCTTTATTATCTTTTCAACTTCTGTAAGTTTACAAGTAATGGCCCATCTTTCTTTTTCTCTCATTTTGGCAATAGACATTTTTGGATCTCATAAATTTTAGTAATGGCGTTAAGTTTAACTCAGTTATCTACTTGTATAGGTTGGTAAGGGACCTCTACATTTGTACCATTTGCCTGCTGAGTGTCTTCCAGGTTATCACCTTCAGCCCCAGAAGTTTGGCAAAATTCAAGCAAAAATGCTCCAATCACAACCTGTGCTGCTTGTTTTTCTATGGATTTTCAATATGTCTATTAGTGGTCTACTTTTTTTTTTTAAGGGTTTTTTCTCCTAATTTTTATTTATGAGTTACAGTTTTTAAGTTTTTTTTCTTCTTTTTCAATTTTAAAACCCAGGTATAACTAACATCCAGTGTTATATTAGCTTTGGGTATACAATATAATGATTCAACAATTCTATACATTACTCATAGTGTTCATCATGATACATGTACTCTTAATCCCCTTCACCTATTTCACCCATTTCCCCACCCACTTGCCCTCTAGCAACCACCAGTTTGTTTTCTAAATTTAAGAGTTTTTTGTCTCTTTTTTTAATTTTATTTTTTAAAAATTAACATATAATGTATGATTGGTTTCAGAGGTACAGGTCTGTGATTCATCAGTCTTATATTGTTTGTCTCTTTTTTCTGTTTTTTTTTCTTAAATTCTACATGAGTGAAATCATTGGGTATTTGACTTTTTCTGACTGACTTATTTCACTTAGTATTATACCCTCTAGACCCATCCATGTTGTTGCAAGTGGCAAGACTTCACTCTTTTTTATGGCTGAGTAATGTTTTAGTGTGTGTGTGTGTAACATATCTTCTTTATCCATTAATCTATGGATGGACACTTGGGTCACTTCCATATCTTGGCTGTTGTAAGTAATGCTGCAATAAACATAGCAGTGCATCTATCTTTTTGAATGTATTTTCATTTTCTTTTGGTGAATACCCAGTAGTGGAATTACTGGATCATTTCATTTCTGATATTAGTAATTGGTGTTTTATCTCTTTTTTTCCTTGGTTAGCCTAGTTAGAGATTATCCATATTATTAATATTTTTCAAAGAACCAGCCTTTGTTTCATTGATTTTCTGTATTAATTTCCTCCTTTCAACTTCATTGATTTATGTTCTGATTTTCATTACTGTTCTTCTATTGCTTTGGATTTAATTTGCTCTTCTTTTTCTAGTTTCCTTAGGTGGAAGCTTAAATTATTGGTTTTCTATTCTAATCCATGCATTTAATGCTATGCATTTTCCTCTAAGCTCTTCTTTGGCTGCATTCCACAAAATTTTCCAAGTTGTATTTTTAATTTAATTTTACTATACTCATATATGCTGAGAAATGTAGAGGTTTTTTTTAATATTTTATTTATTTATTTGACAGAGAGAGACATAGCGAGAGAGGGAGCATAAGCAGGGGGAGTGGGAGAGGGAGAAGCAGGCTTCCCACTGAGCAGGAAGCCCGATGTGGGGCTCGATCCCAGGACCCCGAGATCATGACCTGAGCCGAAGGCAGATGCTTAATGACTGAGCCACCCAGGCACCCAAGTTTTTTTTTTTTTAGAAAATTCTATTTCTAGAGCTGATCTTTTATGTGTTTTTTATGTGGTCCAAACTTTGCTGTATGTTGAACAACAAAACAATTAAAAAACATTTTTAAAAAATCTATGAGCTTAATCTATTCCAATAATTTAATGAATTTCTTTAAGTGTATGTTTTCTTTCTAATCTGTTGGATCAGGTAAATATTCATTTTGTTTTTACCAAGGGAGACAAATTTTCATCCTTATGATGGAGACTAGGATTTTTAGAACTGGTGTAGTCAGGCCCTTCTGTCTTGGTATTCTCTGAATCTTCCCTGGATTGGCTGGGAATGATTAATCTAAGCTTCTCTCTAGACCGGGGCCTGCTGAGTCCAGGTTGTGCCATTCTTGGGCATTCCTCCTGCCCTATGTTAATGAATCCTGCCACTGGTATAACACATGACCTGGTCTTTGGGCTTGATCAGGACCTACCATTTCTTCCTGGCCAAACCAAGTCCCACCTCAGCTTTTGCTAGTGTTGTAGACCTCTTCAATTCTTTTTTTTTTTAATTCGATTAGCCAACATATAGTACATCATTAGTCTTAGACATAGTGCTCAGTAATTTATCAGTTGCATATAACACCCAGTGCTCATCACATAATTTGCCCTCCTTAATGCCCATCACCCAATTACCCCATTCCCCCACCCACCTCCCCTCCAGCAACCCTCAGTTTGTTTCCTATATTAAGAGTCTCTCATGGTTTTTCTCCCTCTCTGATGACTTCCCATTCAGTTTCCTTCCCTATGATCTTCTGTGCTGTTTCCTATAGAACATAGATGAGTGAAACCATATGATAATTGTCTTTCTCTGCTTGACTTATTTCACTCAGAATAACACCCTCCAGTTCCATCCACATCAGTGCAAACTGTGGGTAGTCATCCTTTCTGATGGCTGAGTAATATTCCATTTTGTGTGCATATATATATATATATATATATATATATATATATATATATATATATA